>NC_064643.1:719406903-719708750 GCF_023864345.2 Schistocerca serialis cubense
GAATTTAACAGCCTGTATGTGCGGACAACAACAGTAGTGTGCCGTCATTATTCGGTTGGAAGGGTATCCACTGTGAATACAACCAAAACAACAGTTATGTAGTAATTAGGTAACAATTACATAATGGCATAGAAAGAAGCATAATGTAACATTAAAATAACTGTATTAATATTACATCATTTCTGACTGAATAGCAATGAAACAAAACTAGAAACGATATGGTGGATCACTCTATAGATACAGTTAGGCACATAAAATATTTATGGTCACTGATACTATAGCTGTCTCGGACACATGAGGATAATCCCTCGCCTCCATTTTCTGTACTCTACAATAAATAAATACTTTCACGATTACAATAGTTACTGGCCATAAACAACAACACAACGTATAACGCTATAGCCTTTTTTTTTAAAGTTACTGGCTTCCGAGCCGTGCCCACTCAGCCCTCTCGGTAGTGGAATGTCAATTATAAAAATACGAAAGTAAGGACGACACAACATATAGTCGCCAAGTGGAGAAGCGGCTTCGACCAAGCCTGGAATCGAACGCAGGCCCCTTCACTTAGAAACCTGCAGGGCTGACAGCGAAGCTACTGAGGCTGACCTCGCTATAGCATTATTTGTGGAAAACGTTTGTGCCCACAAAAAATAAACAAAGTAGAAGAAAAGTTCACTATTGTTTGTAGTACACAGTGCTCCCATCAGCTACTAACGTGAGACAGGACTGAACACAGATCGTAGGACTGACAGATGATTTCAGAAGAAAATTAATTTAGAAATACTTGATTTTAATTCCAGTTATTCTTCAATGAATAGGTATGGAAGTCCATTAACATATGCCCTGCGAAGGACCACATGGTAATCGAAAACCGCATATTTTCAAAACCAGAAAATTTACCCCGTATGTTGTCAAATCGCCGTAATACTGTCCGGTAAGTGATAATGTAAATTGAAAAAAAAATGCTAATAAATGCAGATGGCTCAAACAAAAGTGGCTTCTAATCCTCGCGAAATCAAGGAAGGGGCGACCCGCATAAAGTCAGACCTCACTCAATACAACGTCAGCGAGCAATGCTCTCACCATAAAGTCTGTATACTGCAGCGTAGAAGTGCCCGTCTGAATAAGGTGCAAGAGAATAACGTATGGCCACTGTCTCTGGACGGCGCATCTGCCTAGGAGCCGGAGACACGGGTTCGAATCCTGGTCCGGTACAAAATTTCAACTTTCCCCATTAATTGAAGCCATTGCCCAATGGTAGCTAATGCAATTAGTACATTTGTGTCTTGATTCATAGTAGCTGCAAAATTAAAATGGTGTCAGCTCTTTCGGACATGTACGAAAGTACAGACATTATATATACGGGTTGAGGCAGCTAAGTCATAACATCCTTTGTATCTCGCCAAAATAGATACAAAGATGCCATTTGGACAGTGAATTGCAGGGACAGGGGCTACTTGAATGTATCACGTTTCATGTTTGTGCTATTTTTTATTACAGAGATATGAGGCCATCTTTGGTTTTTTTAAATGGAACCCTATGTTAAATTTTAGCGTAACACGATGGGCCTAAAACGACGGTTTCAAATATGTGTATATCATAATATTTATGTGAATAGTTTTTGAGACACAGGTATGTTCCCATATCGTATTCGTCCTTCGAAGCGGCGTTGTCCAATGAGACCTTTCCTGATGTGTAGAGTACATGGTAAACGCCGCGAGTCCGTCCTTACACGCCCTTTTACCCAAAAAAAAGTGATACATACTGCGGTATTTTGCACAAAAATTAACTGATGATGTCGCGCAAATATTATTCAGTTATTTGACAACTGTAATACCAAAATAGTAGACAACATACAGTATTAAAATACTATAAGATCTTAAGACATTGCAAGTAACAGAAATACAAATGTAAATAAGGAAGTCCTTATTGGTCACAATTATTTCGTACGTATTTGTTTTTATTTGAAAATATTTACTATTGATCACAATACGAAGCATATACACAAAGATGCAAAATACATACTGTAAATGATACAAAACATTACAGAAGCATGTGCTCAAAATGGTTCCCCTCTGCTGCAATGCACATTTGTAGTCGCCGTTCGAATGATTTGTGAACGGCTGCGAGGGTGTCACGTGGGATATCAGCTCACGCTTCGATGATACGTTTCTTCATATCGTCTGGCGTAGTTGGTGTTTCAGCATACACTTTATATTTGATTGCTCCCTACAGAAAAAAAATAATTGAGAGGGGTCTAATCAGGAGACCGGGCAGGCCACTTCACTTTAGCCTGTCGTCTTATCTAACAATCCGGAACTTTTCATTCAACAGCTCTTTAGCCACACGGGAAGAGTCAGCAGGACAGCCGTCATGTTCGAACCACATACACTTACGCGTAGTTAGTGGTACCTCTTCCAGCAAAATGGGCAGAACGTTTCGCGCGAAACGCCCTTTAGTATACCCGGATTGACGTACGCCCCCACAATAACGTTTCCGACGATGACGCACCACACGTTAACACTCCACGGTTGCTGATGCTGTACCTGCCGAAGCCAATGGGGGTTCTCTATTGACCAGTAATGAATATTATGCAAATTCACATTACCGTGGTTGGTGAAGGTCGCTTCATCAGTAAAAAGCACCCGTTGGTAAAACGTTGGATCATCTTGTAGGCGCTGCAGAGCAAACCGGCAAAATTCCTCGCGCCGTTCTAAATCCACCCTGGAGAGTGGCTGATGTAGTGAGAAGTGAAACGGGTGAAATGTATGCCGGTGCAATATGCGTAGAACACTTCTCTGACTTATGCCACATTCTGAGACGATACGTCGCGACGAAACAGTACGGTCGCTATGGGCCAACGCTAGAACGCCCTCTTCATGTTCCTCGCCAGTTGCAGTTTTCTGCCTTGTCCTCTGTTCCATGATCCCGATTCAAGTAGTTTCTTGCAAATATGTGCAAGAAGCTGGCGCGTAGGAAGTTCACGATCAGGATACAGCTCTTCATATCGCTTTATTGCTCTAACAGCATTTCTTCTGCTTTCGCCATACACTAGAAGCATGTCTAACTATTCTTCGTTGGTGTACATGTCTGCTCCAAGAAACTGTGGCGGAAATGCGATGTCTCGTTACCCCAGCAGCACATTTATGCCCTCCTCTCCAGCTGCCTCGTGCGTCACCTTGCGGCGTTATCGAGGAGCAGGAAAACAACGCCTTCCCTGTTAAGCTCCTCAGTGGTCAACAGGAGAGGTCGCATTGGACAACGCCGCTTCGAAGGACGAATACGATACGGGAACATACCTGTGTCTCAAAAACTATTCGCCTAAATATTATGATATACACATATTTGAAACCGTCGTTTTAAGCCCAAAATGTTACGCTAAAATTTAACATAAGGTTCCATTAAAAAAAAAAAAAAAACGAAGCTGGCCTCAAATATCTGTAGTAAAAAAAAGCACAAACATGAAATATTTGTATCTATTACGGTTGGGGAGATACAAGAGGTGTTATTACTTAGCTGCCTCACTCTGTATAGCATGGTGTTACCTATTGCACGCACCGATCATGGGAAGACACAGTGCTAGAGTGCGTTGTTCTGCACACACACACACACACACACACACACACACACACACACACACACACACATTCTGTTTTCAAAGTGTTGTTTGCAGACAGATTGCTTACCCAAAGAAGTAACGCCCCTAACATCCGAGAGTATCGAATCCATAGACTTTGAACCATGAAGACGACTCACGACTTAAGTATCGCTATATATTATGAAAGACGCTTTTAGCAGATGGCTCTTACTGCCTACTTTGATAGTGATGGCCATGATATTTTTGTGTGTTTTATCATACTGGTTCAAATGGCTCTGAGCACTATGGGACTTAACATCTATGGTCATCAGTCCCCTAGAACTTCGATCTACTTAAACCTAACTAACCTAAGGACATCACACAACACCCAGTCATCACGAGGCAGAGAAAATCCCTGACCCCGCCGGGAATCGAACCCGGGAAACCGGGCGTGGGAAGCGAGAACCCTACCGCACGACCACGAGCTGCGGACGCTATATCATACTGTATTTTATTAGAATTATTACAGTCACGAGGAAGAAAACATGTGATGACTTCCGGTGCCGGCATACAGCCTACCCTAGATTAGCACCAAGTCAAGCACCGAGCTTAATGTTTCCATCAAATCGACTTATCAAAGCCCCACCCTGAGAAGCTACAAAGATGTCTGAGGACACTGACGTGCAGTCTAATGACCAAGAACTGTTTAAAAGCACTGCTGATTTCGGCACTGGTGTTTAACAAGCACCATTTTTTTTTTCCTTCAGAGATGTTACTACCAGCTAACTGTAGGTCGAGCGTGGCCGCCACAGTGTGAGTTATACGTTTTGCACTCAAGCGTAATATGTCTTACAGATCACTAATGATTATGGTAATGTACTGTTTTTGCGGAGGAATAAAAATGGACTGTATATCGTGTTTACAGCTACGGTATGACTTACCCATATACGAAGCAGAAGCGGGCGATGCTTCGTCTCTCCATATATTGCTAGACGCCGTCTGACGCGAGCTTTTGCTTATCAGCGAAACGAATTTCTTCCTGAGGGCGCGGCTGGGCTGTCCGTAGGGAAATGCAGACGCACGGCTGCCTCACTGCTATCTACAGTGTCGAGAAATTCTCCACATGCGCCCCCGGTCGCTCGGGTAATGTGTACTGCAACCATGAAGCAGAACGCCGACATACAAATGCGTTCATGACACGATATATATCAAGTTTGAATGGCTGAGCGCTTATACTAAACAAAAGAAAGAGAAATATGCGAGTGGCGAAGCAACAGAAACTTTTTCAAGTGTTACTGCGTTTTCCGTTTGCGTAACATGGCTCTACTGGATAGGTATAAAGCATAAACATTGAGCAATCGATGTTTTCTGAAACAGCGTCACATCTTCTCTAGCCCGAAGGTCTCATATTTAGGAAAACAAATTGTCAGGGTAATATCGACACATATTTAATGTTCTAAATATTATGGGGTTAAGTTTGCGCTTTGTATCAAGATGGTTAAAATTCATGTTTCAGACAAGCTGAAATATCACAGTAACCGTAAATAATTCAGTAAATTTCAAACTAAAATTCTGCAGTTGTAGAGTAACGAGAGACACAGAAACAAATACAACAAATCGACTACCAGCGCATATTATTTTTGGTTTCAAAGAAGTTTGAATAAGAGCGCACGAAATTTGAATTAAATTTAGCATTCTATTTCAAGTACAGTGGATCGTGTATGAAAGGGGTGAAGGTACTATTTCCTCAGTGCTTCGACATAATTCGACAACGACAGTAATTATCTATGATTTTGGTGACCAATGTGGTCACGAAATTGGTCTCTTCTGAGGTCTGATTTATTAGGAAAATTTGAGGCTCCACCTCTCTGGAAAGTTTGTAAGCTACATTTCTTACATTCAGAGGTGAAATAAATCTAAAACTTATAGAGGAAATTATGTATTATGATTACGGTAGAAGAAAGGTCCTTTATTTTGTCGTAGATAAATAATAATGAAAAGTTACTTTGGGACTGTTCATGACCAATTCCTTAAGGGTAACAGTTAAACATATTTACAACACCACGAGACGATGCACGTTGTCACGTTGCTAAAACTAGAAGACAGAACTTTTTATCTGTTTCCAACTTCGTCTCAACGTTTGTGCACAGTTTAGATTAACATTTGCTGGCTATCGTGCAACATCTTGCTAACGGTGTGCGTTATTTTGACTTTGGACTAAATACCTTCAAAATAACATCCCCTATAAACTGAGACTGACTGCAGCTGTTGTATCTTCCACAACTTCCACTGCTGTGCCTGACATAGATGGCCTACTTCTTACTTCACGTCAGTTTTAATTTTTTTAGGTACCACTATGAGCTAATGCAACAGAAACCAATTTTAGGGTCTATCAGGTCAACTCCAGGTCCATTCTTGATAGGTATTACCTTCTCATTAAGTCATGTCTTCTCTGTTTCAGTCAAAACATCGCATTCTGCATCATATGAAAAATCAAAAGTCACATGTTTTGAGCCACAGAAGAAGGTAAATTGTACATAATTGTGAAAATCAACGGTGGCCTCATTCCAAAGGAGGAAACCAAATTAGTAAGTGAGAGAATAAAACATGTTTTGTATTGAGAACATACGTATCTTTAACGTGTCATGAAAGTCTGCGTTATGTTCAGTGGCTTTGTGGGCCACTAACTCATTTCCTTTCCTTATGTAGAAGGGATTCCTGTGATAGAACTTCAACTGTGTGGATACAATTTCTATTAAAAGCTTGAACATCCTCTCTGTCATTGTAACCTTGCAATGGTAGTGTTTATAAGACATCTGCGACCATAGTAACGGGTGCTGCCCACAGGTAAAGAAAAGAACATGTGGATAATATACTGAAGTCAGCAACACTTATGCATTCATTCGGTTACAGTTGTTGAATACGCTGGAATCGTTAGTAACATTCGCTATCCACTCTGTCTGCAGCCCTCGTATCAAGAATCAACGGATTTATAGTTGGACAGATGTCTTAATCAGCCACTATGTCTTGAAGTCGTCGGGAGAACTGGATGAACAGAAACTTAATGGCAGCTGAACTCCAGAATATGGCGTATGTAGAAGTTTCAGATGGGTCTTATCTGATCCAGATATGTGCCGTACTTTTGTTTTCTGCTGCTTGCGCATCTTGAATGTGCACTTTATTACCTGAAACACTTCAGAATCACGTATTGATTGTAATTCATAACAGCTTGCTTATTTTCTTCGAAGAACACCATAACCTTTTTGAAAGTGATGACATATTAATGATAGTAATTACTTATCGATTCATCAATGAACCTTCCTGCGTTTTGGAGAACATTCAGGTTCGAATTTGATACGTATACATAAGTTTTGAATGTTGAAATGATTTGCATGTTTCTTGTGTGGTCGACACCAATACCATTACGTTCACATCATATTCTTTGAAACAGAAAGGGAACGGATTACGTGTAAGTTGTGTCATTCCTGTTGGAGATCCATCAGTCTCCCTAAATTTACCTCCCAAGTGCAGGAAACATCTGCTTGGAATTGTTAAATCATCTTGTGCTGAATCAGAAGTCATATCTCATGGTTATTGTTAAAGGTTGTCAAAGCAAAAGGTTTGTGGGAGATATATTTCTGATGAGTGGTTCATTCATTGTACTGTACTGGAGATGTTATTCTGAGTAATGTCATTGCAAGATTTTAATCCTATCAACTTGAGGAACTCAGAAGTCTGATGTTTTATCATCTTGTCCTTCCATTGCAGAGTGGAGTACTTATTGGTGTGTGGGCTGGTTTTGTACTTCATGACCATAGTGCTGCTGCTGCTTGAAATGAAGACATGCCACAATTTCAATTCCACGAAAATCGACTAACTGGTCAAAGATGTTCATCTTGAGGTGGTCTAATGTCTTAACAGTCACTTGGAGGTACATTGGACTGCTGAGGACTTCAAGGAGTTTGCACCCTTGTCCTACTGTAGGGAAGAACCCATAAATGGTGTGTATTAACTTACTGTTGACGTATGAATTCGTTACGATATTACACTCGATAAAGACATGCTAACAGGTATAATGTCCAGTGGTTTATCCGACTCGTAAATTTTCGCCGTGTTATACTAGCCAAATCTTGGACCGTGAGCAACAATGTATCGATCCTGTTGAGCCTTCCCTTCTGAAGTCTATTATATATTTTGTCGTTTTTATCTATATGTTAAACGTCTTAATATTTGAATGTAAGTCAAATTCTTTTATAGATCATTTTATAACTGCACGTAGATCGTTAATTTTCTTTGGACCAGGATGAATCTCCACAACTTCACCACCTCTTAAAGGGAGTTTCTTGTTCGCCTCGTTGATGTTTGGAATGTTGTTATAAGTTTCCATACAGATCAACGCAATACTCTACTCGCTCTTGCTTCAATCGACTGGGAGGAGGGTTGGAGGGGAAGGAAGTAATTTACAACCAATACAGACAGACGAATGCTCAGTAAGGATGTGTGTCATCAGGTCAGCTGCCGTGGTACTGTGCATGCTGTTTATTTTTATGGATTCCTCAGGAGAGACACTGGACAGAAATGACGGCAGAGATATGAATAGAAATCTTAGTAGTGTCAGAAATTGTAGCACACGTGGCTTTTGGCGAAGTAGCAGCGCAGTTCTTCTAGCGGGCATTAATCATGATGTGAGTCAGAGCAGAACATGTTATTGTGTTTACTTTTAACATACGCAATCCATTGCGTTCCAGATCTTCCTTCAACGTCTAAATTTACCATCCCATACTCCTTGCATTTCCAAATAGTCTTCATAATAGTATTCTGCATAAAAAAAACATCAAGAGATCGTGGAACTTTGTGTTTTGTGATTTAAGCAGATCAGTGTTGGAAGCAGTTTATCAAGTAATATAGTCAGAAGACTTTCATTTTAATAAACAGTCCAAATCCTTCCTTGCACGGTTTAAACTGTGCGGCTGGTCCCGGCACAGGTTCGAGTCCTCCCTCTTGCATTGATGTGTGTGTTTGTCCTTAGGATAATTTAGGTTAAGTAGCGTGTAAGCTTAGGGACTGATGACCTTAGCAGTTAAGTCCCATAAGATTTCACACACATTTGAACATTTGAACGGTTTTAAATATAATCCTTTACCTACAGTGACAGCCTCCATCATCGTACTATGCCTTTTTGGTTGCTGTGATTGGTCCTGTAAGTTTTTGCTTTACTCGCTGTTCTTGTTGTAGCAGCAGCTTCTTCCACTAAAGATCGAATTTCTGATAGCCCTACAGAAGTTGGAACTAGAAACAGGATAATTCCATCAGATGTCTTAGGAAATGGCAGAACGCTGTCTTAAGACAGTTTCTTCTTACTCGTTTTCGGCACTACCCCTACTGATTGGATACAACTTTTGAAACATCCTGTGCATTTCTTCCTCTTCAGTGTACAATAAGCTGCTTCATAATTAGTTTGAAATTTATTCCAGCACGCAATTTAAGTTTGGTATGCACTTTTTTATCAACTATAAACACGTTACCCTATTTCTATGTCCCTTCTTCAATGCAGTTCCTTGGCTTTATCAGCTAAAATTCGATCAGCAGCGCGACGTAATGCCAAACCTTTATATGCAGCATGCGCTAAATCATGCTCCTTGCAGGTCTTGTCACACAGATTAATTCCCTTTTCACCACGAGCAAGACATTCTTTCTCTTTCGTTCCGGGCCCACATAAACTGTATCTGGTAATATGAAGTTCAACTGGCCGTTTATCAAGAATACCAATACCAGCTCTGATGCGCTTCCTAACCCTCATGGTATGCCGTCGCACTGTCTGAAGTTTGTGCACCCAGTTACATACCAAACTGCAACAATTAACCAACTGTCTGGGGATGTTGGAAAGCCAATATAATTTCACTAAAGCCCTCTTCTCTTGGTGGCCTATGACATGCTCTACGAGAACTGGTTCAGAACTTGTCTCTAATCCCTCTGTGTAAAAACTCCCTGCAGTTCCTCCACCGTCACTGTGCTTTAAGTCCTCTGGTCGTCCTCTGTTCTTCGGACATGGTAAATATCTTTGTTGACTAGTTACACGAAGGTAAGACTTCTCTGACGCAGTTTTGTGTTTCGAAATATGCATCAGTTGCCTACATTGAACTTCTGCTTGCGTGGATCCCCCATCTACATACCATTTTATGCTGTTCAGTAGTCTACTGTTACACACATCAGTAGGTCTCATCTTAATTGGATAATGCTGAGCTCAATTACAATTCCCAATAATTTTTGGGAGAATTTTGGTTGGTTGGTTGATTTGGGCAAGGGGACCAAACAGCGAGGTCATCAGTCTCATCGGATTAGTCAAGGATGGGAAGGAAGTTGGCCGTGTCCTTTCAAAGGAACTATCCCGGCATTTGCCTGAAGCGATTTAGAGAAATCACGGAAAACCTAAATTAGGATGGCGGGACGTGGGTTAGCCATGTGTATGAACCACAAAGATGGAAGCAATGTCAAACGTATACACACAAAGATTAAATTTCACCAGATATGAGTTTTAAAGATTCTGTTAAGGCCCTCCACAATACTTGCTTTCATGTGGGAGAATACTGAATAGCAGTTTATTCCGTATCGTTCCAAGACTGACTAGAAATACTCAATTCGCTGGAATCGTTTTGCAAGTTGTCAGTACAGAGATTTTTCCCAGTCCGTAGCAACTGTTCAAACACCTGCACAATGTCCTTCCCAGTCTTTGCCATCACAGGAAGGACCCAGGCAAATTTGCAAAGCACATCTATGATCATTCGCTCATGCAGGTATATAATCGCATATCCATGAGACCAGCCTACGATAAATCATCCAAACCATGTATTATGATTAATCTGTGCGGGGAAGCTTTGCAAGCAAGTCTGTGGACTTCACAGACCTCTGTCTCCAGTATTATTACTATTATTCAATAATAAATCTTTCTCGGTGTTCCGAAATGAATCGTACGATTTCGTATGTGAGACCTGTATTCCATGCAGTGGCTGATGTTGTCAGTAGTTGCAGTCAATGATTTTGTTAAGATCATCGTAACAAATATACTCCAGAGCTGATGTGTTCAGCTGTTTATGATGAATGTCAGTGACCTGGCCTTCGCTATGTGCACTGCTTAACACCAGTCTAATAATGTTAACATATTTCCTGGCGCTTAGGCTTTTAGTCGTTCTTTTAGAGCATTGTCTTGCCTATGAACATTAGTCATAAGTAATATTTCAGCATGTGATCTCATTCTACAAATACCAGATGTAGAAGTATTAAATCGGAATTTTCCTATAGATGATGCTAGCCGTCAGTGTAGGGCCGAAAAGACTGCGTCTGCATCGTCATCTGTTTCTGTAATAGTGACGATGAATGTCAACACACAGTAACCCAAGTTCCACACGTCGGTGTCTGTTTGAAACCAGTAAACATGTTGAGTTTTATGCCTACGAACTACATTGGAAGAAAACTGCTGCAGAATCGCATAGAATGCTTGTCGAAGCTCGGCGAACATGCTCTTGGGAAAACACAGTGTTTTGAGTGGTTCAAAAAATTCAAAAGTGATAATTTTGACGTTAGAAAGGACGAACTCGGGAAACCACCGCAGAAGTTCGAAGACAACGAATTGCAGGCTTTATTGGATGAAGATGTTATTCAGACACAACAGAAACTAGCGGAACAATTGAATTTGACACAGAAAGCCGTTTCTCTTCGGTTGAAAGCTATGATAAAGGTGCAGGAAGTGGGAAAATGGGTTCCGCATAAACTGAATGAAAGATAGCAAGCAAATCGAAAGATCACTTGTGGCATGCTACTCGCCAGATACAAAAGAAAGTCGTCTTTCGATTGAATAGTTACAGCTGATGAAAAATGGACATATTTTGAGAATCCTAAGCGTCGTAAATCGTGGGTGAATCCAGGCAAACCATCGAAATCCACTGCAAGACCAAATCGCTTTGGAAAGAAGACAACCGGCCGCGGTGGCCGAGCGGTTCTAGGTGCTACAGTCTGGAACCGCGCGACCGATACGGTCGCAGGTTCGAATCCTGCCTCGGGCAAGGATGTGTGTGATGTCCTTAGGTTACTGAGGTTTAAGAAGTTCTAAGTTCGAGAGGACTGATGACCTCAGAAGTTAAGTCCCATAGTGCTCGGAGCTATTTGAACCATTTGCAAGAAGACAATCCTCTCTGTTTGGTGGCATCAGAATGGTGTCATACATTATGAGCTGCTAAAACCTGGTGAAACAGTTAACACCGATCGCTGCCAACGGCAAATGATCGACTTAAAGCGAGCATTACGTGGAAAACGACCGGAATACGGAAAAAGGCAACACAAAATCATATTGCTCCATGATAACGCCCCGTCGCGCACAACAAAATCGGTCAGGGATCCGTTCGAGGCGTTCAGTTGGAAAATACTAGGGCATGCGGCTTATTCTCCAGACTTGGCGCCTGGGTCTAGGGCGTCTTGTCACCGATCGCGCGGCTCCGCCCCGTTGGAGGTTTGAGTCATCCCTCGGGCATGAGTGTGTGTGTGTGTGTGTGTGTGTAGTCGTTAGCATAAGTTAGTTTATGTTATATTAAGTAGTGCGTAAGCCTATTGACCGATGACCTCAGCAGTTTGGTCCCATTGTCCTTATCACAAATTTCCAATTTTTCCAAACGTGGCTCCATACTATTATCATCCGTTTGCATCACTGGGACACGCCTTCACTTAACCGCGGTTCAATTCGTACGAAAATGTACGAAAATGGCTCAGTGACTGGTTCGCTTCAATAGAAGAACTGTTTTTTCGATAGGGCATTCATAGCCTCCCGGAGAGGTGGGAGAAATGTACAAATGGCAACGGAGATTATTCTGAATAAAATCTTGTTTATCAATTTCAAACAACAGACGTGTAATTGCTCCAACCAAATTTCGGTTTCATACTTCTACACCTGGCTCTTGGTTGTTCGAACTTTGTGAACAGTAGCTCCACTAAACCAGGTGTCTGCTCAAACGACCTGTCTCCAAAGTGTATGGTGCCCTTCATTAAGTGTGTAGGTAGCTTTCCGAACACCTCAACTTACCCCAAATGTCGTACATAATTTACTTGCACTGTGACAGTTCATGAAATTCTTCTTCTTCACCCTCTTCTTCTGCCACCTGCTGCTGTCATGCGTGAGAGCTATTCAATACTTTCTGTTATGGGTCTACACATTTCAGAGAATGACTGTTCGCTCTCCAGCAGTCCCAGTTTTAAATGTCTTAGTTTGTGGCGAATAGTTTTCCACGATTCTATGACACTGTATTTTGTTGACATTCTTCCGCATACTGATCGTTCTTCGAAATAGTACATATCTTATATAGTCTTATATAGAGCTTTCTGAAGCGTGTTAAACTTTCCATTTATTACATTGAGTAACCTCCGAAGGCTTTCATTGTATTCATCCTGAGCTTGTCTTTCCAAAATATTTACAGGAAAGGACTTTTTAAACTCTTCTAAAGTTTTGTGGATCATTCCAGTCGCTGTAGGATGCTTACTGATCTTTACGCTTGTCACTTTAATGTATGATTATAATGTATCATTCAATTGCCACACCTGAGATCCAACTTTCGTAGTTGCTGCTTTGATAATGCTATCCAATCCCACTAAAGCTATGATGATTTATTGCTCACTTCACTAGATGCTATCATTCAGATGAAACTTATCTCTCATAGCCACTGCCTTGACACCACTTCCAATTCCGCTAATCTGGCATTGATTGTCTAGATTTTTCTGTCGACGTATGAATGTAAGTTTGGCTTTGGCTTCATACCATTAGAATAAGAACATTTCATGTGTGCAAATTTATCCATAGCCTACGATATACCGACACACTTACGTTTTGGTACAGTACCTTTTAGCAGAATCTCGATATCGACCTTATTTCTATTTCTTAGTTTTTTCAGTTACTAGAAATCCATTATGTAAGTTATTCCAGCAGTCCCGACGTATGTCGAAGAATTTAGTGAATGACATCATGGTTCCTACATGTGCTTGGTGAATATGTTTTAAATCAGAGTATCCTGTTTGAAAGTGGTCATAAGATTCACATTATGGTGGATCAACTGAATGGGGTTCCACAACGACATCTGGATCAAATAAATATGTCATCTTGAATAAAGCGGCCATGCAGAAATATCCCCAAGTCTAATCCTGGCTTTCCAATATGATGCCATCAAATATTAAGATGCTGTCTGACTTTACTGTATAAGGTGCTGGAATATCGCCACTCTTACAGGACATCTGGTTACTGCCTCAGTACCGTGTAAAATCACCAGCCATAGTTCAAATTTTGGCTCAAACAGGATTTTTGAAAGGCGAGCTCCCTCAGAATGTGTTAACAGCGTTAGAACAAGATTAGTCTTCCCACAAACTGAAGCACATATGTTACTGGGAAGTAATGAACCATTCTTCTTCTACTTCTTCTTCTTCCTCCGGCGTCCACCATCATCATTGGAGGACCAGCCAGTTATTATAAGATTCTTGTGATGAGCATGTTTCATCCACTCAGTCATGTTGAAGACTAAATGCTCACAGTGGCACACAGGACATTTTATAGAGAACACACACACATAGACACACACACACACACATGTAGCTCCAAAACTTTTTATTTATAAACTGATGTTGCAGGCTATATGAACAGAATTAAATACAATCACAATTCTGTGCCAATATCAGGTACACTTGGCTCATACTCGTACATTTCTGCCTCCACACTGGAGCAACATCATGAACCATACAATTCAGCGATGGTTTTTTCTGATGAGCACAAATTCTGGTGAGCAGATACCATCATAGTATGAAGGCTTTCACGACCGGATGACATATCTTCTGGTAAACCTTCCGGGATGTAAGGTCGTGGTCCCGGTGGCAAGACTCACCGGAGGAGAAACACCCGTCTGAAGATGTCCAGCGCAGCTCTGGACGAAACGTTAGGAGCTGAAGAGTTTCATGGACCACGACCTTACATCCCGGAAGGTTTACCAGAAGATACAGATACCAACAGTTTACTCCACAAAGTCTCAAAGAAATGGCAGTCATACAATTGCCACCACTGTCAACAGTCTGAAGCATACGTCACAGAATAGCTTCTGTACATTGGGCTCTTAAACGCCTGTTGATGCAGTTGAATGCGGGAAGTTTCCTGATTTATTATATGATCAACCAACATTACTGATGGCAGATGAATGCTGCCTAGGAAGAAAGTGGCAATATGCGTTGCCATATCACGCAGTAAGAATCACTCATCTGTGGAAACTATCATTTTAGCATCACAAAACTTTGGATTTTCTAATACAACCGCCGAACAGAGCTCCTGACCCAAGATCATACCGACACTGATGCATTTACTGCCTGTGTTGTTTAAGCTGTAGCTAACACTAAACAACATAATTACAATAATAAATGAAAAGCACCAGTTTGCTTTTGTTCTACAATATTATTTTTATTGCTAACCGGTTTTCGGCTTACAAGGCCATCTTCAGACGTTTACTGAGTATTATCACCAAAGAAGTTAAATGTTAGCAGACAACATTGGAAGAGAAGTAACACATCTAGAGTGAAGTAGAAACATACAGTGGGTAACGTCTTTGCAATGAAATAGTAAAAACTGAACAGTACATAAATAACAATGGAGTTGACAGGAAAACCTTTAGCACAAAATAGGAATAGCATGCCTACATAACAGTTTCTATTAATAAACAAAACTAATAAAATAAGATAAAAGGCTGCATCAAGAGGTATGAAACATGGAGAGTGATACACAACCAATTAAAAAAGAAGAGACACTTGTCAATGTAAATACAGAATACACGAGGACAACTGTCTCTTCTTTTTTAATTGGTTGTGTATCACTCTCCATGTTTCATACCTCTTGATGCAACCTTTTATCTTATTTTATTAGTTTTGTTTATTAATAGAAACTGTTATGTAGGCATGCTATTCCTATTTTGTGCTAAAGGTTTTCCTGTCAACTCCATTGTTATTTATGTACTGTTCAGTGTTTACTATTTCATTGCAAATACGTTACTCACTGTATGTTTCTACTTCACTCTAGATGTGTTACTTCTCTTCCAATGTTGTCTGCTAACATTTAACTTCTTTGGTGATAATACTCAGTAAATGTCTGAAGATGGCCTTGTAAGCCGAAAACCGGTTAGCAATAAAAATAATATTGTGGAACAAAAGCAAACTGGTGCTTTTCATTTATTATTATAATGTTGTTCTACCAAGAACCGACGGAAGATTCTGTTAATACAACATAATTACCCTACCATGTGGCTGCTGCTTCTTCAACTCACCTGCTATACAACGCAACACCTTACCCCTTTGCTGGTTTCCTTATGACTGGATGAAACACTCATCAGTCGCTGTTTACATAAATTATTTGCAGCAATATATGCAAGTTTTAAAGGAATCTCAGTATGAAAGACGAATGCGATGGCCTCTGCCACCAATTCATCGTCTGCAATGACACTATTTAGGGAGAGCAGTGACTGCACAACTTCGGTATATTCACGAAAACAGCTTAACCCAGACGTTCTGAATATTCCTGAATATGTTACGATGATTCAGTTGGAAGCTTATGGCTTTCAAGATGACTATGAATCAGTTAATACTGCTTATTACGTGTTCAAGGGGCTGAAATCAAGAAATAATAGTGAAGTGCTTTTGGATATCTATAAGACGCTTACTGAACAATGTCATAGTGTGAATTCTACAGACTATTATTTGTTTCACACACTGCTTATTACTTCGCTATGCCATATTTTTAACAGAAATTTAACTTATTGCCTCGAGTCTTTACAAATTATGTGCTTCTTTCTATGTTTGAGCCATGCTATAAACATTATGAAGTGAAAATATCATGCCAGATTAATTGGCCCTCATCACATGAAACTGCACTTTGTTGATTGTAAAATGGAAAATACTAAATGATTTTTCTACTCAATATATTTGAAAGTGTGTGTGTGTGTGTGTGTGTGTGTGTGTGTGTGTGTGTGTGTGTGTAGAGGTGGTTTAACGAATAAGTGGGACACGCCGACTACTAGTAATCCATGATGTCTACTGCTTTTCATTAATTAATTAATACTTCAGTGATGCACATGACTCTCACTGCATCTGTTGCTGAGATATGAGCCTCCAAATTGGGTGCCAGTGACCACATATTGGCCCTGATAAACCACGGACGCTTAACTCTCTCAGTATATTAGAAAGTCGTTCCAAGTGTTGGATGCTGCAGCATCGGCGGAGGCAACTCTGGATGTGTCGTCAAAGCGCCAGAGGTAGCACTGGAGGTGTTTGGGACAGTACCGATGGCAGCGGCAGCTGTGGTGGAGTGGTGGCAGCAGCTGCAGTGCATGAAAACTATGATTCCCAGTAAGAAGCTATGAGTATATAGTTGGATAGGACATGAGGGGTTGTACAAGAAATAAACAACAATTTTTGAAACACACCGTGCTTTAATGACTTCTTTTTATCTACAAATCTTATTATGTAGTAGTAGTACAGAAGTTTGTAAGTAGGTGACGTCTTTAAATTGGGCCTATATAGCGTTCAGGCCAATTTGAGGCATTACCCACATAGCGATGTCTGTGAACTCACCTTCTACAGGCTTGACTGGTTCTACACTTAGACACTTTGGTACAGGAGGTATACAGGCAGTGATACACTGCTCCACTTGATGCATACATGTGACTGTGTACTGGAGTATGGCGTGGACCATATTTCCCCTTCATCCTATTCTTTATATAACCCATCATGTTACACAAATATTCCCACTCTTCTCCCGAATAACGAAGTCTGGTACTAACTCACTCTACAGTTTCAAATTAAATCTCCACAGCAAAGTCACGATCTGGTGCCATCGCTAAATTAACACTTTTAGATCCACACATTGCCACGTTATATGTGCTGGTGAATAGTAGTTCCATGATATCTGACCCACTCTTACTAGTAAAACAATCAGAATATGTTGGTGAACAAACTTTAACGCCTCACCCACTGTTACTAGTACAATAATAATGCGAATAGATCATCATCATCATCAGCATCATCATCATCATTTAAGACTGGTTATGCCTTTCGGCGTTCAGTCTGGAGCATAGCCACCCTTATACAGTTCCTCCATGATCCCCTATTCAGTGCTGACATTGGTGCCTCTTCTGATGTTAAACCTATTTCTTCAAAATCATTCTTAACCGAATCCAGGTACCTTCTCCTCGGTCTGCCCCGACTCCTCCTACCCTCTACTGCTGAATCCATGAGTCTCTTGGGTAACCTTGCTTCTCCCATGCGTGTAACATGACCCCACCATCAAATCCTGTTCGCCCTGACTGCTACATCTATAGAGTTCATTCCCAGTTTTTCTTTGATTTCCTCATTGTGGACACCCTCCTGCCCATTGTTCCCATCTACTAGTACCTGCAATCATCCTAGCTACTTTCATATCCGTAACCTCAACCTTGTTGATAAGGTAACCTGAATCCACCCAGCTTTCGCTCCTGTACAACAAAGTTGGTCGAAAGATTGAACGGTGCACAGATAACTTAGTCTTGGTACTGACTTCCTTCTTGCAGAAGAGAGTAGATCGTAGCTGAGCGCTCACTGCATTAGCTTTGCTACACCTCGCTTCCAGTTCTTTCACTATGTTGCCATCCTGTGAGAATATGCATCCTAAGTATTTGAAACCGTCCACCTGTTCTAACTTTGTTCCTCCTATTTGGCACTCAATCCGTTTATATTTCTTTCCCACTGATATTACTTTCGTTTTGGAGATGCTAATCTTCATACCATAGTCCTTACATTTCTGATCTAGCTCTGAAATATTACTTTGCAAACTTTAGATCGAATCTGCCATCACAACTAAGTCATCCGCATATGCAAGACTGCTTATTTTGTGTTCACATATCTTAATCTCACCCAGCCAGTCTATTGTTTTCAACATATGATCCATAAATAATATGATCAACAGTGGAGACAGGTTGCAGCCTTGTCTTACCCCTGAAACAAATAGATCACTATTTGTGGATGAAAAAACTCAGATGATTTCAGTGTGTTTCTAGCTTATTCAAACCAAAATGTGTGCAATTTCACGCCGCATATATCTGCAGAGCAGAAATGATTTTAAAATTACAAATAATACAGACCCTTGGGAACCTTATGGAATAATGCGTCACTTTTCTGACTGGTATGAGCATTACATTTATCCACTTAATTTCAATAACAACAAAAAATATGAATCCCACTTAAGCATTCAACAGTAATGTCCCTAAGAAGTTTCTTCCAGAAGTCACTGTATTACAGTTATCTATTTTTGTTGGTCAAAAAATTTATAGTATGCAGTGTCTACCAGTACTAGTTTCAGTCTTTCTAATTTATGGGTTCTCCAACATCATTATAGTGAGAAAGCAAAGCAACATGACTAATTAGGGGAAACGTTCAATGATGCATTTACTACTCGCTTTTAACCATTTCCTAGTTATTCAGTGACTGTATCGCAATAAGAATTAGCAATAGTTTTGTAGTGAGAACAACAGATGATGACAATGCGTTATGTATGCAGTAGTCCTTTTGCTAGTTTAAAAAATAATCGAAAATTTTTACTAGATACAAGATCTGCAGTTAATGGTTGTTTAACGTAAATAACTGTCGATCATTAAAACCAGAGATCCTCCTGATTTTGACTCCACATTTTAAAATACAACCGTTCACTTCGTATAGTACACAATTTGATGCACAGTATGCGACACAATGCCTGTAGATGGCCTGACTGCATATTTCACTCTCCCTCTTTATTACAGTTGGTATTCTCCTTCCGTGATTAACATTTAACAATGACTCTTTAACTTATACATGTAAAATATGCATTTCTCGCAAAGTCACTAGAAGACTTCGTGTTCGGCAGACGTGGTGCCAACATGGTGGTGCATGTACACACTTTGGAAGAAAAGTGCGAGGCACTTTGAGCAGAGCCTTTCACAGGAAATGGTGCGGTTTCTGCTTTGTGGACGCCGGATTCACCTGACATAAATCCTCTGAATTTCATCTTGCGGAAAGTCTTGAAGACGAATGTTCACTCTGCTCCGCCGATGAATCTGGAGGAACTTGTGGAGCGCTTCCATGCTGCTCTTTGTTATTGTGAACGCAGCTACGCTGCGAAGATTTCAGATAAGCATTATTCAGCAAGTCACTAAGCGTTTGGAAATACAAGAATGTCACTTTGAGCATTTTCTGTGAAGACTATGTTTGATTCGCGTAACTGAATGTAGTACGTACGTTTAACTTATCTCCATCTACACTTCTGATACTTCCATCGTATGGAATGTAATTTTGTAGCTTTCTGAACCACGGTCGCTAAAAACGGAACTCTTATAGGATGACTGTGTTGTCCGTGTATTAGCCGGCCGGAGTGGCCGTGCGGTTCTAGGTGCTACAGTCTGGAGCCGAGCGACCGCTACGGTCGTAGGTTCGAATCCTGCCTCGGGCATGGATGTGTGTGATGTCCTTAGGTTAGTTAGGTTTAATTAGTTCTAAGTTCTAGGCGACTGATGACCTCAGAAGTTAAGTCGCATAGTGCTCAGAGCCATTTGAACCATTCCGTGTATTAACGGGCTCCGGAACGCCCTATACTTGCAATGTTAAAATAACGCTTATAAATTACATCTTTCTTCACAAAGTATTTGAGGTAGGAAGTTGAACTTTTTACAGATTATTTATTGGAATATGGGCTACAACTTAACACAGGGATTTTACAAAATTTTAGTTCCGTTGTTAAAGATGATTTTTTTCAATTGTAATGAAAATTCACAACATTTTTTTGCAATTTTTTGTTTATATATTCAAAAATATACAGTTTTTTGGAAAAAGGCTGTGTTAAATTATGCAGAAAGTACTGTGTAACATTTACTGAAAGTTTGAAACAAATATGTTTGGAAGATCCTTAGAAAACATGTAATTAGTATGAGAAAATAAAAGTTTTGGGAATCGAGCGACAAAGATTGGATTAACTTTTTAGTGCATTCCAGGTCCATAGGATGGATTATCTTCATCCTCTGCAAACTCCTCCTCCAGCTTCCTCTTATTCCTCCTCCTGTTTACTCTTGCTTGTATTTCTAGACGCTTTACAGCCCTGTCTGCAGCCCGAAGGCGTTCCTTGTCTAAAGCAAGCATCGCTCGTTGTTGTGTTCGTATATTTTGCTACCATTTTCTTCAGTTGCAGTTACTGCAACACTGTTCCAAAAGGTGGTCATGTATGAACACTTATCACATTTCAGTTGTATTTCACTAGCAAGTCCTACGTGCTTTATTATGGAGAGTTCCAGACCAACTTCACTACAATGAATACATCTTACACAGTTTGAAAAAATTCCTTTGAGAACCGACATATCAAATATTTCATTCACATCGGATTTGCCCATAAAACATTCATAGCTTTCACTCATTGAACCAAGCTTCTTCTGTGAAGTATTTTCTTTCCCACTTTGACTGCTATGGGCAGGTGTACTTGAGAGGTTAGGTTCACTCACTTGGTTATCGTCTTTATTGTTTACAGTAATAACACATACCTTTGGCTTTCCAACATTTCTCCTTTTCTTAAAAGCCTTCAGAGGATTTCTAATAACTTTACTTTTACTCATTATTATACTTCAACAAAACAGAGACTCAAGAAACAGAATTAATTACGAATATTTTCGAGATAACGACAGAGTAAATAAACATGAAACAATCGACAATCACACCAGCGATATATATTGAACCATCACAGGTTAGCCACAACACATACTTTATCTCACATCACTAAAATGTACCTGATGAACACGGACGTTAATAATAACACCATTTGACAGCAGTTTAACAGCGCCACATTGGGTCACGCCCATGTAGAACACATTTCAAAAAAAAATTTAAAAATAGTTGTAGTCTTCGGAATTGAATAAATTATATATCTATTAAAAGGTAATAGTCTGCAGATTCAGAAAACGCAAAAAAGTAAAAATTGAACTTTTCATGATTTTGAGCCTTTCCGGAGCCCCTCAAAACCGCTTTTCTCAAGAATTGTTAGAGGTATTAATTTGGATTTTATGTCATATACTAAGGTCTCTGGTCCCTTGACGTGAAAAATATAAGGTTCTAAGTAAATGAAATAAAAAGATACGGCTACTTGTATCACGTATTTTGATACCTGCAAAGTCATTCGTCAAAACCTGCAGATGAACTACCTGCTTCCATATCGATCCTAGTGGTTTAGTGTTACACTTGGTGCCTACAAACCAAGAAGTCGCGGGATCGAATGTCGCGAGGAACGACACATTGTTCGAATTCTGCATTAGACTGTAAGCCTCTGTTCCCTGTTTGGATAGCTTGGATTGGATAGGGACACGCAAAACTGCCGTCCGATTGAAGTACATGTACTCGGTCACTGAAGCAGATGAAATTATTATTAACTGCATATTACTATATTACTGCATATTACTATATACTACACTCCTGGAAATTGAAATAAGAACACCGTGAATTCATTGTCCCAGGAAGGGGAAACTTTATTGACACATTCCTGGGGTCAGATACATCACATGATCACACTGACAGAACCACAGGCACATAGACACAGGCAACAGAGCATGCACAATGTCGGCACTAGTACAGTGTATATCCACCTTTCGCAGCAATGCAGGCTGCTATTCTCCCATGGAGACGATCGTAGAGATGCTGGATGTAGTCCTGTGGAACGGCTTGCCATGCCATTTCCACCTGGCGCCTCAGTTGAACCAGCGTTCGTGCTGGACGTGCAGACCGCGTGAGACGACGCTTCATCCAGTCCCAAACATGCTCAATGGGGGACAGATCCGGAGATCTTGCTGGCCAGGGTAGTTGACGTACACCTTCTAGAGCACGTTGGGTGGCACGGGATACATGCGGACGTGCATTGTCCTGTTGGAACAGCAAGTTCCCTTGCCGGTCTAGGAATGGTAGAACGATGGGTTCGATGACGGTTTGGATGTACCGTGCACTGTTCAGTGTCCCCTCGACGATCACCAGTGGTGTACGGCCAGTGTAGGAGATCGCTCCCCACACCATGATGCCGGGTGTTGGCCCTGTGTGCCTCGGTCGTATGCAGTCCTGATTGTGGCGCTCACCTGCACGGCGCCAAACACGCATACGACCATCATTGGCACCAAGGCAGAAGCGACTCTCATCGCTGAAGACGACACGTCTCCATTCGTCCCTCCATTCACGCCTGTCGCGACACCACTGGAGGCGGGCTGCACGATGTTGGGGCGTGAGCGGAAGACGGTCTAACGGTGTGCGGGACCGTAGCCCAGCTTCATGGAGACGGTTGCGAATGGTCCTCGCCGATACCCCAGGAGCAACAGTGTCCCTAATTTGCTGGGAAGTGGCGGTGCGGTCCCCTACGGCACTGCGTAGGATCCTACGGTCTTGGCGTGCATCCGTGCGTCGCTGCGGTCCGGTCCCAGGTCGACGGGCACGTGCACCTTCCACCGACCACTGGCGACAACATCGATGTACTGTGGAGACCTCACGCCCCACGTGTTGAGCAATTCGTTGGTACGTCCACCCGGCCTCCCGCATGCCCACTATACGCCCTCGCTCAAAGTCCGTCAACTGCACATACGGTTCACGTCCACGCTGTCGCGGCATGCTACCAGTGTTAAAGACTGCGATGGAGCTCCGTATGCCACGGCAAACTGGCTGACACTGACGGCGGCGGTGCACAAATGCTGCGCAGCTAGCGCCATTCGACGGCCAACACCGCGGTTCCTGGTGTGTCCGCTGTGCCGTGCGTGTGATCATTGCTTGTACAGCCCTCTCGCAGTGTCCGGAGCAAGTATGGTGGGTCTGACACACCGGTGTCAATGTGTTCTTTTTTCCATTTCCAGGAGTGTATATTACTAACTCACACTTGTCCGGATTTTTTAAAGTGATTATTACTCATCGTGAACGTTTCAGACATGTTTGATCCATCCCTTGATCTTCGATGTTAAAAAACTGTAGTTGTAGCTTATGCAACATTGAAGAACAGCTAATACTATAATAGAACTGAACAGATAAAAATTACCAAATGAAAAATTAAAAAGCTTCCGCCTAGACCAAGAATCGAACTCGAGTATTCGAATGCAGAAATCTAACCGATGCGCTATCTGGGCAGCACAGACGTACAGTACTGAATGAAGACACTTGTCGTACGTGTGAGTACAGCGTTTGTCACATTGCCTTACCTTGTTGTTCAATTTTTACTCACGACGCTTCAGGCATTCGTGAGGCAAATACTGCTCACTAGCCCGCATTGACGTATTCCTAAAATGTACAGTCCAGCACGACTCTTCGGCTCCTGTTTGTGGTCTGGGGAATGACGGTACACCCGTCGCACTAAAGGTCTACCGTGGTGACCTACTGCGTCCGGACGCTTGTCAGTAAACTAGTTCATATGCTGCTTGAAAATTACTAAGGTACGAATGACACTTGCTAAGGAACAACTGCCGATTGCTAGAGAACAACCAGCAATTGCTACGTAACAAACGATCAATGGGATCAATGGTAGTAAAAGGAAAAGTAGAGAGTGGGACATGTTAACTTCAACGAAGCCTGTACACGAAGGCTCTGTTTGCGTTCGACATATGCATTCGACAGTTTATGCAGTACAGTGTGTGACGAAGGTTGTTATGGAACTGATTAGTACGATATTTCGTGTGGTGTGACAAGACGTCATTAAATGCTTGCAACTGTGGACGAGCAGTTGGGCAGCTCGAAGCTGGTCAAAGCGTCACTACCGTGGCCACAGTAATGCGTGTGTTCAAAAGTGTCATTTCGGGACTAAAAGGCCGTTGAAGGTGGAAATTCTTTGCGAAAGCATGTCGGTGGTCGTAGACTGGCAGCTATAACGCAAGAGGATTGATATGCAGCTCTAGTGACCAAAAGGAACAGACGTCTGACTCCCAAGAAGATCGCTGCACATTTTGCAACCGCTACAGGTACACGTGTCTCTGCCAGAACCATTTCGCAGCTATTAAATCAGGCTGGTTTGAATCCTTGGAAACCTGTTAAATGCATCCCATTTCAACCACGAGATCGTCGAGAAAGAGTTGGTTTGGTGAGAGTGTTCGAGAGTGATGTCCTCCGACGAATCCCGCTACATTCTACAAGTGATTCTGTCCACCAGTTACTGTGGAGAGAGGGGGGGGGGGTGGGAACACGTTACACACCACAAAACGTTCGTGATCGTCATCGATATGGCCTAGGTGTGAGCAACAGTTACGCACAATGGCCGAACATTGCTGCATATTTTTGCGCGAAGCACCGTTACAGCACATCGGTATTGCAGGGAGATTGTCCTGGATCATTTCCGACTGTTTAGGAATGCCGTACGTCCAGACTTTCTGCAAATAGACGACAACGTCCGCCCACATTGGATCACTAAAGTGTCGGACACACTGGAAAATTGAGATATTGGACGTATTGAAAGATCTGTGTGCTCTCCGGAACTTAACCCTATAAATCGTGCCTGAGATGTCGAGAAGTATTGATCAATGAACATCCTCTCCCTGAACCGTGTAAGAGCAGAAAACCGCCTTGAGATAAGAGTGGGACACTATTCCTCCAAGGACTCCTCAATACTTTGGTAACCAGCACACAAGAGACACAGACTGTGCAGTAATGCCCGAGGACGGCATATTCCTTATTGAGAGTCCGATATTGACATGTGTGTTTTAGATTAGATTAGATTAGATTTACTTTCATTCCAATTGATCCGTAGTGAGGAGGTCCTCCAGGATGTGGAACATGTCAGAAAAACAACAATACATGACAAATATTTACAACTAAAACAAATAAGCGAATGTACCATTCCACAGGTCCCAAGTGGAATGATCATCATTTTTTAATGAACACTAAGAATCATTTTACAAATATTAATGCACTGAATTTAAAATAAAAAAGTTTTTTATTTATTTATGAGGTAATAAACATGTAATACAACGACTGTAATACTTATTTACAATGAACACATTACTGCACTGAAATGGTGCAAAAGTTAGATTATACTTACACACACACACACACACACACACACACACACACACACACACACACAGACACACAAATTTTCAATGAACACATTACTGCACTGAAATTGTGCAGACGTTATATTGTACTTATATACAAATCAGTTGGTTTTGCTAAGAAATTCATCAATGGAGTAGGAGTTGGCCACCAATAAATCCTTTAGGCTTCTCTTAAACTGAATTTCATTGGTTGTTAAGCTTTTTATGGCTGCTGGCAAGTTACTGAAAATGTGTGTTCCTGAATAATGCACACCTTTTTGTACCAGACTAAGTGACTTTAAATCCTTGTGGAGATTATTCTTATTTCTAGTATTGATTCCTTGAATTGAGCTGTTGGTTTGAAAAAGTGATATATTTTTAATGACAAATTTCACTAAGGAATAAATATATTGGGAAGCAGTAGTTAGTATTCCTAGTTCCCTAAACAGGCTTCTGCAGGATGTTCTTGAGTTCACACCACATATAACTCTTACTGCACGTTTTTGTGGCCGGAAAACTTTAGCTTGGCTTGATGAATTACTCCAAAAATTATCCCATATGACATTATCGAATGAAAGTAAGCATAGTATTCCAGCTTTTTCATTTTTATGTCCCCTATGTCTGACAAAATTCGCATTGCAAACAGAAATTTGTTAAGACTCTTCAGCAGTTCTGTGGTGTGCTCTCCCCAGTTGAATTTATTATCAAGCTGTAATCCCAAGAATTTAACACTGTCCACTTCTTCTATCTTCTTGTCATCGTATGTTGGACATATACTCTTGGGACACCCCTTACAAGTTCTGAACTGCATGTAGTGTGTATTTTCAAAGTTTAGTGTCAAAGAATTGGCTAGGAACCAGTGATTAATGTCCACAAATATTTTATTGGCTGATCTTTCTAAGACTACACTTGATTTGCTATTCATTGCAATGTTTGTATCATCGGCCAACAAAACAAACGTGGCATCTGGTAATGTTACTGATGAAAGGTCTTTGATATACAGAAGAAAAAGTAAGGGCCCCAAAATGGAACCTTGTGGGACCCCACATGCAATTAGTTCCCAGTTGGATGATGCCTGATAGCTTGATACATGTCTCTTTCCTAATAACACCCTTTGTTTCCTGCCAGAGATATAAGATTTGAACCATTTTGCAGCATTTCCTGTTACACTATGTAAGTAGGCTGTTTAGGTTTTTTTATTGGTAACGCCACCTCTGTATGAAAATCACTGGCTGTGCTGTGTGCAGTCTGTGGCTGCTTTGCATTGTTGTAATACTCGCCATTGTAGTGTTGGGCAGCGGCAGCTGGATGTGAACAGCGTGTAGCGTTGCGCAGTTGGAGGTGAGCCGCCAGCAGTGGTGGATGTGGGGAGAGAGATGGCGGAGTTTTGAAATTTGTCATGAACTGCTATATATATTATGACTATTGAGGTAAATACATTGTTTGTTCTCTATCAAAATCTTTCATTTGCTAACTATGCCTATCAGTAGTTAGTGCCTTCAGTACTTTGAATCTTTTATTTAGCTGGCAGTAGTGGCGCTCGCTGTATTGCAGTAGCTTGAGTAGCGAAGATTTTTGTGAGGTAAGTGATTTGTGAAAGGTATAGTTTAATGTTAGTCAGGGCCATTCTTTTGTAGGGATTTCTGAATGTCAGATTGCGTTGCGCTAAAAAATATTGTGTATCAGTTTAAGCACAGTCGTGTATAATTGTTCTAAAAAGGGGACGTTTCAACTATAATATTCTAGTTTACTTGAAAGGATATTGTGATTTACACAGTCAAATGCCTTTGACAGATCACAAAATATACCAGTTGCCTGCAATTTTTTGTCTAATGAATTAAGCACATTTTCACTGTAAGTGTAGATAGTCTTCTCAATATCAGAACCTTTTAGAAATCCAAACTCTGACATTGACAGTATGTTATTTGAGATAAGATGATTATAAAGACGACTGTACATTACTTTTTCGAGAATTTTTGTGAATGCTTTCAACAGTGAAATTGGACGGAAATTTGATGCTATCTCTTTATCTCCCTTCTCAAACAGTGGCTTAACTTCAGCATATTTCAGCCATTTAGGAAATATTCCACTGATAAACGACTGGTTACACAGATAGCTTAATATGTCACTTAGCTCAGAATCACATTCTTTAATTAACTTTGTTGATATTTCATCATACCCACTAGATGTTTTTGATTTTAAAGATTTTATGATGGACATAATTTCTGTTGGGGTAGTGAGGGTCAAATTCATATTATGGAAGTTACTTGAAATGTCTGGTCTAAGGTAATCCATAGCAGCATCTACCGAACCTGACAACCCCATCTTTTCAGTAACAGTTATAAAATGTTTGTTAAAAAGTCCTACAACACTATACACATATGTCACCAATGTATCATTTACTCTTAATGCTATTTGTTCCTCTTCATGTCTGGTTCTACCGGTCTCCTCCTTCACTATATCCCATATTGTCTTTATTTTGTTATCTGATATGACTATCTTTTCCTTGTAATATATTTGCTTTGACATCCGTATTACAGTCTTTAATATTTTGCATTATTTCTTATAATGTGTTATAGCATCAACATTGGAAATGTTTTGGATTGACAGATACAGTTTTCTTCCTCGAGTAATCCATGGCTTCTTTGTAGACTTTGTTCTAACCTTGGTAAGTTTTGGGGGAAAGCAGTGTTCGAATAAGGTAAGCACTTTATTAGCAAAAATGTTATATTTTTCATTCATGCCATGAGCACTGTAAACATCAGTACAGTTAATGTCTCTGAGGAGTGTCCTAAAATAGTCAATTTTTGGCTTACTGATTACCCTCTTGAGCTCAGATTTAACAGATTTTATATCCTGTTCAGTATTAACATTTAGCAGAAGGAACTGCATGTCATGGTCTGAGAGGCCATTGACTATTGGTTTTGTAATATAATTTTGTTCATTGGACTTTTCTATAAAGATATTGTCAATGGCTGTTTGTGAGCAAGTGGCTATCCTAGTGGGGAACTTTACAGTGGGAATTAAGTTGAATGATAGTGTTACTAACTCAAATCAGTTCTTATTGGGAGAGGAAATCTACATTGAAATCACCAGCAACCATTATTTCTTTGTTTTTGGTTGTTAAATGGGCCAGTACAGCTTCAAGGTGGTTTACAAACAGATTAAAGTTACCTGCAGGTGCTCGATATACACTTAATATTATGAAGGATTTTTTGTGAAATTCTAATTCTGTTGCACATGCTTCCATATGCTGTTCTAGGCAAAATTTATGAATGCCTATGTTCTTAAATTTATGACAGTTCCTGATGAATGTGGCAACTTCTCCTTTCTCCATTTCTGATCTACAAAAGTGAGATGCTAACCTAAGGCCTGTAACACTTAAAAGTTCTATACCAGTGGTCACATGATGTTCAGAGAGGCAGATTATGTCAGCTGGGTTTGAAGACTCTAATTCATCTATGCAGATAGTTAATTCATTAATTTTATTTCTCAGTCCTCGAATATTTTGATGCAATAAAGATAGCTGACATTTCACATTGACTGAGTTAAAATTGTGTGGAGTTAAAATATCTGCTGACAGTTGAAAATTCTTAACCAATGGCTGTTTATGCTGATGGAATAAGCTGGAATTATCTTTTTTGATTTCTTTCTCAAACTGAAGGTTTGTCTCAGTTCTAACCTCTCTTAAAATTTGCTTTCTTTCTGTCCTCCCTACCCTAGAAAAGGGTCTTTTCTGAATCCTATAACCACTGGTATTTTACCACTCATGACAGTGCCTCCCCCCTTTAACTTTCCTGCTATTTCCCCAGCCAATTTACCCTTCCCCTTCCTGAAGAGGTGAAGGCCATGCCTAGTATAATCCCACCTACTGAGAGAATCAACAGGAACCACACCAATGTGTGACCCCGCACCCAACATGAGCAGCCATTCCAGCTCCAAATTAACTCTCTTGACAGAAGAGTTCAAATGAGGTCGGCATGCCGCCCAAGAACAGATACAAACTCAACACTAGTATGCTTCGATGCTGATGCAATCTTCGCCAGGTCACACTCTATACTGTACCCAGGATCTCTGTCAATACTGTTACCTGCCCCACCCACTATAACCACTGTGTCTTCTTTAGTGAAACAGAAAATACGACTGTACGGTCTTTTCGCGTTTTCTGCTATATTACGCAAAGAAAGAAGAAACCTTTAATGGTACACTTAAACGGCACGCTAATACACCTATTTACCACTTAATCAGTACTAATCTATATGTCTTATAATCTAAAATGACTTATCTTTACGAGAACACCAAAACTTGCGCTAGTCGCCTGGCTGCAGGGCTGCCAACCTCTTAGCCGGTCGGTGTGGCGAGTGCGGTTCTAGGCGCTTCAGTTTGGAACCGCGTGACCGCTACGGTCGCAGGTTTGAATCCTGCCTCGGGCATGGATGTGTGTGATGTCCTTAAGTTAGTTAGGTTTAAGTAGTTTTAAGTTCTAGGGGACCGATGACTTCAGATGTTGAGCCCCATAGTGCTCAGAGACATTTGAACCATTTGACATGTATGTTAGGTGTCTGACTTGTATCAGATATGAACAATATTTCTTTCTGTTGTCCTGTCTTCCCACATGATGAAATATGTACCAGTTTCGTTAGAAATATACCACTTCACCTGTATTGTGCATGTACTACGTTTCAGATCGTACACCATTGCCTCTGATTTTCCTGTCGAACGATGTTTCTATTGCTTAGCAATTGTCAAGTAGTGTGTACGAAGAGGCTGATTTGGACAGCAATAAAAGGACTACTCCACACTGAAATATCGAAGTTTAAATAGTGATTGCTCACATTTCAGACATAACCCAATTAAAGCAGAACTGTAAGTCACTCATTAGATAGATTAGACTAGATTAATCCTTGTTCCGTCGATCATCAGTACGACGCCTAATAATTATGTGGAACATGTCCGTTCAACGAAAGGTTTCTTTACATGCAGTAATCCAAGTTTTATTTTTACTTGTAAGATTACTAATTCATGTCTGAAATTGCAACTATTGAGTAGAAGGAGTTTTCAGTCAGAAATTATATTAATATGGTTCTCAACGGATACTGGCTATTTATCAGACTTTTGATGCTACTTGGTAAGTTGTCAAAGATTTTTGTGACGGCATACGTCACCCGTTTTTATGTCAAGGTTAGGTTTAAGCAAAAGTAGTGAAGATTTACCTTTCTCCTAGTGTTGTAGCTATTCCCATGGGTACTGCTTTTGAATTGGGGTTAATAATGAATTCCGTAAGTAAATAAATATATAGCAAAGCAACTGTGAATATCTCTAGCTCCTTAAATAAATGTTTGCAAGGCGATATTATCTGGGCTCCAGCTGTTATTCTGATTACAGGCTTTGGTGCAATGAATACTTTTTTCCTTAATGATGAATTATCCCAAAATATGATGCCATAAGAAGCAGCAAATGGAAATTGGCATCGTAAGCTAATTTACATATGCTTCTCGCCAAAATTTGCATTAACCCTAATAGCATAAATAGCTGAACTCAAACGTTTCAGCACATCATCAAAGTGTTTCTTCCAATTCAATCTCTCATCAATTCACACTCCAAAAATTTGGTACATTCTGCCATACCTACAGACTTCTGCTGAGACACTATATTTATTAATGCTTTGGGGCATTTAGTGAATAGAACTGTATATACTGTGTCCATTTGAAGAGAACCAAATAATAATTTCCTGAAAGACATTATTTACAGTTACCTTAGCTAATTCTTGTTTACTGACTGTGCTTACTAGTATCATCAGCAAAAAGAACTAGGCTTGCCTCATCATGAACACAGAGTGGCAAGTCATTAATCCATATTAAGAACAATAAGGGACCCAAGACTGAACCTTGTGGGATCTCATTCTTGTTAGTTCCCCATTTTGAGGAATGTGCTGACTTTCACGCATTATGTGAACTGCTTATTTTAAATTTCTGTACTCTTCCAGTTGAATATCAATTAAACCATTTGCACACTGTCCAGCTCCTGCCACAATACTTACATTTATCTAGAAGAATTCCATGATTTACGCAATCAAACGCCTTTGGGAGGTGACAGAAAATCCCAGTCGTGATGTTTGATTATTCAGAGCATTTAATATTTGATCAGTGAAACCATACATAGCATTTTACATTGAAAAGGCTTTCTGAATACCAAACTAACATTTTGTTAGTTCTTTATTTTTAAAATATTTGAAGCTACTCCTAAATGCATTACTTTTTCAAGAATTTTCGACAGAACTGTCAGACGTGAGACTGGGCTGTAATTTTGGCATCAGACCTATTGCCCTTTTTATGCAATGGGTTAATAGTAGAATTTTCAGTCTAACAGGAGAAATACCCTGTTTCAGTGAGCTATCACTTATGTGGCTGAGAATTCTACTTAACTTTTGGGGACAAGCTTTTAGTACATTGTTAGAGATTCCATAAATTCCATGCAACCTTTTACTTTAGAGAGGTGAGATGGGTAGAATTTCAATTTTTTCAAACTGCACAGGCATTGCCTCTTACACACAGAACACTGAATTTTCTAATGCACATCAGCATCCTATTTTCTTCAGAACATGTCAAAAGTTATTATTAATAATATTTTCAACCTCTGGCTTTTTGCTAACAAACTTTTCATTCAGTTTCATGGTAATACAATATTCTCAGTTGCCCTGTTCCCCTTTCAACAATATTCCAAGTGGCTATAATTTTATTATCAGACATAATACACATACTTCTGGAGATTTTAATAATGCTCCTTAATATAGCACAGTAGTTTTTATAATATTTTACTTTTTCTGAGCCTTACTGTTAGATGCATTTCTCTTTTCCAGTTACAAAATATTTTCATCCCTTTAGTAAACCATAGCTTTTACATGATTTCTTACAATTACATTACACTGTTTTTTTAGGGAGACTGTTTCCAAGAATACTCAGAAACGTTGCATGAACTATATTATATTTTACATTACCATCAGGTTCCTGGTACACCTCATTCCAGTCTAACTGTTGCAAATTGTCCCTAAAATTTTCAACAGTAAAATCGTTAATTCAATGCTGAATGTTGGAGGACTGATTTGTGTTACTGTATGGAGGTATATCATATATTGTAACTATCTGCGCATCATGAACAGAAATACTGTTCTTAACAGGATAAATGTTCAATCGAGTAAAGTTTCCTCAATCTATAGAAATATTGTCTATGAGTATACTGTTTTTATATACTACCTGTGTGGGAAAATCAATAATTAATGCCAAATTGAAAGAACTGAGTAATACTTCAGGATCGTTCTTCCTATCATTCTCTTTCAGAAAATCTACATTAAAATCTCAACAACAAATAATTTGCTTTCCTTTGTCTGACAGATAGCACACCAGGGAATCGAAGCTTTTTAGAAGTAGTTGAAAATTTCCCATAGGGGACCTATACACAATTACAATTCTAAAATTGCAATTATTTAGTTTAAGCTCACAGATATGTGCTTCTATCTGTTGTTCTACACTAAATTTTTTAGTTTCTAAATTTTTCACACTATGATAACCTTTAAAATACATGACAACTCCTCCTTTTTTCCATATTGTCTGTACTTACACAAGCTTTTCCGTATTTGTGACTGTATGATATTCATACAGGCATAATACATATATTGCATTATCTGTTCTTAAGTCTTCAAAAGAGACAATAATTTCATTTACTTTGTTGTTAAATTCCCTAATATTTTGATGCAATATACTACCATTATTTCTCACTACACTTTTATAGGAATCTAGAGGTATTATACCATCTTTAGTATCTCCCTGTCTGAGCTTCTTACTATGCTTGATTCTTCTCAATTTGTATCACTGGACACTGATCTTAGCCTTAAAAAGAGATACTCCCATTATTTTCAGTGCCTCCCCATTATGGATTTTGCTATCAACCCAGCCAATTTACCCATCCCGTTCCTACTGAGATGCAGGCCATACAATGTGAAATCCCACCTAACAATGACATCAGCAGGAACCAAACCTGTGTCTGACCCAGTAGCCCCCAGAAGCAGCCAATCCAACTCTACATTGACACTCCTTACATAGCTGTTTAGCTGGAGCCAGTCATAATGCACGAAAGCAGGCACCAGCCAAAAATTTCTATGGTTCGTTGCAGAAGCTATTTTTACCAAGTCACTCTCAGCATAGTTGCCCTGATCCCTATCAATACTGTTTCGGCTCCGCCCACTATCACAACATTTTTACAGCCCTTGCACAAGGATCCTAAATACTCTAGCACTTGGCTAAGACACGCACTAGGCTTGAAAAAAATTGTAACCTGGTATCTGCCACCTAATTTTTCCTGCAAAATTTTGCCCACTCCTCTTCTATGGCTACTTCCTAGCAACAGAATTTTCCTGATACTTCCTGTTTTTTTCGAAACAGTTGTTTTTCTGGTGAGAGTCTGTTAGGTATTCACTACACATACGTCTACTTGAGACTCGTCCCTACTTAACTGTGGTAGCAAGGCAAAGCTCACTGAATAGACAGAGGGCATCTCTTTGCTCCTATTTTTAATTGCTGCCGTATCCCTTCCAGTGGTTTGTCCTGTTTGCATTGCAAAAACTACATATTGAAAAATGTACCTTGATTAATACATATTATAAATTATCTGGCAAAAAAGTAGAGAGTAACAACGGGAGGAGGAAACGAAAAGGCATTTCACTGATTGAGAGAATATGTGATGTAATTTCTGTGATTACAAAATCGAGTCAAATTTACAAAGAACTTGGCAGTATGACACCACTTACCAGTATGACGTTGCATCTCCCCTGGCCGGGACACATGCACTAATTCGATGTGGAAGGGAGTCGTTAAGCCGTTGTATTCTGATGAAAGCTGGCCCACACTTTTCTACCTGGACCTTAAGTTCCTGGATGCTGGAACTGAGACAGAGATGATGCCTGAGCTGGTCACACTCATGTTCTTTCATGAACAGATCTGCTGAATCTTGCTGGTCACTGCAGTATCCCAACACTAGGCAAATAAATCACAGAAACGTGCCTTGTGTAGGTGAGCATTGTCCTGTTGAAAACTATCTTCAGATGTGAAGTAACTGATGAGGCCACAGAATGACATGACCTATTATTGTGTCATCAGAGTGCCCTCAATCATTACCAGTCGTGGCATGAAGTCTTAACCAATGGCGCCTCACACCGCTGTGTCTCTTCAGAACACTGAACGAATAGAACCTCTTCTCGAGGTACCCACTGTAGTCGTCATCGACGGTCATCTGGGAGAGCACAGAATCACGATTCCTCTTAGAAAATACACTCCTGGAAATGGAAAAAAGAACACATTGACACCGGTGTGTCAGACCCACCATACTTGCTCCGGACACTGCGAGAGGGCTGTACAAGCAATGATCACACGCACGGCACAGCGGACACACCAGGAACCGCGGTGTTGGCCGTCGAATGGCGCTAGCTGCGCAGCATTTGTGCACCGCCGCCGTCAGTGCCAGCCAGTTTGCCGTGGCATACGGAGCTCCATCGCAGTCTTTAACACTGGTAGCATGCCGTGACAGCGTGGACGTGAACCGTATGTGCAGTTGACGGACTTTGAGCGAGGGCGTATAGTGGGCATGCGGGAGGCCGGGTGGACGTATCGCCGAATTGCTCAACACGTGGGGCGTGAGGTCTCCACAGTACATCGATGTTGTCGCCAGTGGTCGGAGGAAGGTGCACGTGCCCGTCGACCTGGGACCGGACCATAGCGACGCACGGATGCACGCCAAGACCGTAGGATCCTACGCAGTGCCGTAGGGGACCGCACCGCCACTTCCCAGCAAATTAGGGACACTGTTGCTCCTGGGGTATCGGCGAGGACCATTCGCAACCGTCTCCATGAAGCTGGGCTACGGTCCCGCACACCGTTAGGCCGTCTTCCGCTCACGCCCCAACATCGTGCAGCCCGCCTCCAGTGGTGTCGCGACAGGCGTGAATGGAGGGACGAATGGAGACGTGTCGTCTTCAGCGATGAGAGTCGCTTCTGCCTTGGTGCCAATGATGGTCGTATGCGTGTTTGGCGCCGTGCAGGTGAGCGCCACAATCAGGACTGCATACGACCGAGGCACACAGGGCCAACACCCGGCATCATGGTGTGGGGAGCGATCTCCTACACTGGCCGTACACCACTGGTGATCGTCGAGGGGACACTGAATAGTGCACGGTACATACAAACCGTCATCGAACCCATCGTTCTACCGTTCCTAGACCGGCAAGGGAACTTGCTGTTCCAACAGGACAATGCACGTCCGCATGTATCCCGTGCCACCCAACGTGCTCTAGAAGGTGTAAGTCAACTACCCTGGCCAGCAAGATCTCCGGATCTGTCCCCCATTGAGCATGTTTGGGACTGGATGAAGCATCGTCTCACGCGGTCTGCACGTCCAGCACGAACGCTGGTCCAACTGAGGCGCCAGGTGGAAATGGCATGGCAAGCCGTTCCACAGGACTACATCCAGCATCTCTACGATCGTCTCCATGGGAGAATAGCAGCCTGCATTGCTGCGGAAGGTGGATATACACTGTACTAGTGCCGACATTGTGCATGCTCTGTTGCCTGTGTCTATGTGCCTGTGGTTCTGTCAGTGTGATCATGTGATGTATCTGACCCCAGCAATGTGTCAATAAAGTTTCCCCTTCCTGGGACAATGAATTCACGGTGTTCTTATTTCAATTTCCAGGAGTGTATTACAGGACCATTCATCTGGACTACATGCTTCACGGCCACAGCACAACTACAAAGACATCCGATTGCGTTGTCACGTGAATGGTAGCCTATCTACGGGATGGTAATTTTCCAGTCTGCCTGCTTCTAGTTTCATAATGACGCTATTGGATGACGCTATTTGTTGTAGGGAGTTTGTTACGTGTTCTCAGCTAGCAAGTGCAGACATTAAGGGGTTACGATCCTCTCTTTTGGTGGTCACGCGCCTACCCTCAGGTTTTCATGCAGTATGACATTGGGCCCCTGTGACATCCGAATGCGCCTAAAATTTGGATACTGCTCAACTCGGCAGCAGGACAAATGGGAGCCCCTTTCAAATATGGTCAGGTGCTGATGACGGCGTCTCACACGAGTGCTTGGTATCACCCTGCGCTTTACAGCGATTGGGCAATGTCTGACGTTGTTCACACCCCTTATATTCCATACCGGGCCTGACAACAACGCTATAAACGAACAACATTAACGCACTCTGGGTGACCGCTCTGTGTGTTACACTGAATTGTTACCAATCATTTACATACCCATGAATTGCCTGTATGTGTAAAAAGTTACACTGAAATCCGACCATGTCTTCTGGGTGGTTCACTATCCTTTTCAGGTAGTGTAAGATCTTTCTTCTTATCACATTTCCCCTTCGTACCTATTGCAGACATTTATTCCACTTTTAATCTTCACTAATGTTCATTATAACTCATTCTTCTCCAGATTCTAACTACCTACACTTGCAACGTGATCAGTTTTTTCACTCGATTCACACCTGGCAACCTGAAAACTCACCTGCGCTCAAATCGATAAATTCGCTTTTTCAGCACGACCATGTTCAACGGCTGTGCATCTCCAAAAGAATTTATTCTGCCTGTAGATGCAGATTAACACTGTTAGGGGAAAGTGTTATATTTTGGAACGTTTTTCAGACTTCGGCATCTTCCATGTAACGTTTTGAGATCACAGCATTCACTTTATATGTGGTGCTATCTTTTTCTAAAATTGCATAAATTCCTTCAGAGAAGTAAGGTTTTTCCAAATGTGGAAAACTTTCGAAATACAACATGGGCACTCACCCAGGAGCAACTATCCATTCTAATTTAATATTTGTTTCCCGTGGGACTATTTTGTTTGTACAGGGTGGAACGCGGTAATTTGATTTTTTAGAACTCACGTTGTGGCGGGACTGTTGTTCGAACAGTGGGAAGACTGGGCGTGGTTTACAGTGAGCGACGGGAGGTTTGTATTCAACTGTTGTTCACTGTCGATACTAGGACTGGATACGCGAGGAGCGCTCATTTTGTGTTGAAGTGTATTTCTCGAATTCCCACTCGATCATTGCATTGCAGCGTGCTTCTCGTTTGCGTTTTGCAGTACCCTCACTCGGACGTTTCCTGGACGGCAATCAATTTTAAATTGGGTAAATGCAGTCAGAACAACAGGGGATGTGTCATCTGTGCTAAGAGAACCTGAGAGGAACGTTACAACACCTCAAATTGTCGAACGAGTTAGAGCGGGAGTACTGCAATCTCCGAAACGCCCAGCTCGGAAGCACGCACTTGCCCTTGCCATTTCAAGACGTTCTCTCCGCCGGATTCTTCATAATGAATTGAAGTTTCACCAGTATAAAATGTTCGTCGTCCAAGAATTGCCAGTACGGGTTATGTAATACGAAGGACATTTTGTGAAGAGATGCTTGGAACCATACCCGCGACGTAAACGTGTTCTTTTCTGTCGAGGAACATTTTCACCTCAGTGGGTGTACCAACAAACAGAGTATGCGGTAGTGAAGCGACACGAACCCAAGGCAAATTCACCAGAGACCTCTGCACTCAGACCACGTCGCTGTATAGTTCTCCATATCACGAGTAGAAATCATTGGCCTTTACTTTCTCCAGCAATATTGTCGTGCTGAAACTGTGAATTCGGATCGTTACTTAGCTATGCTGCAAGAGGTTTTCCAGTTACAGGATTCCTGGTTTCAGCAAGACGTTGCCACTGCACGCACAGCGGGCATTACCATGAAGTTTTGGAGGCAAGCGTTCCGTGGAAGACTTGACTCTCGAAGGGGGATCTCAACTGGCCCGCACGATCACCCGACCTAGCATCACACGATTTTTTCCTTTGAGGTTACCTGAAATTAAAGGTGTATTGCAGCCGTCTCAACACCCTGTAGGACCTACAGAATATTGAGGCTGAAATTGCAAGAAAACCAGAAGACATGCTGGAAAGAGTGCTTGACAATTTCAGAAAACGACTGCGGCAGTGTGTCGATTGTGAAGGTAGACATTTACCGGATATATTGTTTAACCCATGTAATTAACAACTTCCATTATTGTCCAATATGAGAAAAATAAAAATGTAAGTTTCCAAGTGTTTATCATTTTTTATTTTATTCCAAAATCAGCAATTTACCGTGCTCCACCCTGTATGTTTACTTGTAATAATGTTTATTTTTATTATATTGAACTACACTACTGACCATTAAAATTGCTACACCAAGAAGAAATGCAGATGATAAACTGGTATTCATTGGACAAATATATTATACTAGAACAGACACGTCATTATATTTTCACTCAATTTGCGTACATAGATCCTGAGAAATCGGTATCCAGAACAACCACCTCTGGCCGTAATAACGGCCTTGATACGCCTGGGCATTGGTCCAAACAGAGCTTGGATGGCGTGTACAGGTACAGCTGCCCATGCAGCTTGAACACGATACTACAATTCATCAAGAGTAGTGTCTGGCGTATTGTGACGAGCCAGTTGCTTGGCCACCAATGACCAGACGTTTTCAGTTGGTGAGAGATCTGGAGAATGTGCTGGCCAGGGCAGCAGTCGAACATTTTCTGTATCCAGAAAGGCCCGTACAGGACCTGCAACAGGCGGTCGTGCGTTATCCTGCTGAAATGTATGGCTTCGCAGGGATCGAATGAAGGGTAGAGCCAGGGTCGTAACACATCTGAAATGTTGCGGCCACTGTTCAAAGTGCCGTCAATGCGAACAAGAGCTGGCCGAGACTTGTAACCAATGGAACCCCATACCATCACCCCGGGTGACACCCCGGTATGGCGATGACGAATACACGCTTCTAATGTGCGTTCACCGCGATGTCGCTAACCTCGGATTCGACCATTATGATGCTGTAAACAGAATCTGGATTCATCCGAAAAAATTACGTTTTGCTATTCGTGCACCCAGGTTCGTCGCAGAGTACACCATCGCAGGCGCTCCTGTCTGCGATGCAGCGTCAAGGGTAACCGCAGCCACGGTCTCCGAGCTGATAGTCCATGCTGCTGCAAACGTCGTCGGACTGTTCGTGCAGATGGTTGTTGTCTTGCAAACGTTCCCATCTGTCGACTCAGGGATCGAGACGTGGCTGCACGATCCGTTACAGCCATGCCGATAAGATGCCTGTCATCTAGACTGCTAGTGATACGAGGCCGTTGGTATCCTGAACGGCATTCCGTATTACCCTCCTCAACCCACCGATTCCATATTCTGGTAACAGTCATTGGATCTCGATCAACGCGAGCAGGAATATTGCGATACGATAAACCGCATGCGCGACAGGCTACAATCCGCCTGTTATCAAGGTCGGAAAGGTGATGGTACGCATTTCTCCTCCTTACACGAGGCATCACAACAACGTTTCACCAGCCAACGCCGGTCAACTGCTGTTTGTGTATGAGAAATCGATTGGAAACTTTCCTCATGTCAGCACGTTGTAGGTGTCGCCACCGGCGCCAACTTTGTGTGAATGCTCTGAAAAGCTAATCATTTGCATATCACAGCATCTTCTTCCTGTCGGTTAAATTTCGCGTCTGTAGCACGTCATCTACGTGGTGTAGCAATTTTGATGTCCAGTAGTGCATGTTATATTCGGAATGCTTGTCACTCGAGTTTTAAGGGTTACAGACTTTTCTGAGGTCAAAGTTCCACTCGAAGCCCGTCTCTCCGCAGCAGTTCTCGCGCTTCGTGGCCTCCGCAGTAATAATTGACCAGAGGCCGGCTTAGCAGCAGCATCTGGCTCGGGCGTCTGCACACGGACGCAGCGAGACCTCCCTCCAGCTGTCATTCCATAAGCGGCTTTGGGTCGATGTGCTCTGCTCGCGAAATGAGCGATCCTCCGGGTGTGTGCCACCCCAACGGCAGCTCTTGGGCAGGATCGCCGTCCACTGTGATGCAGCACTATCTCAGTGGACCACACCAGATCTAGAGTGCTGATGGAACAACACACCTTCCTATCGAGACACAACAGTGGCATGGCTGCTTATATTAATATCGGGCTTGCAATACATGCTATGATGGTATTTCGCTGCCGTTTACAGAATGAAATTTTCACTCTGAAATTTCATTTTCCTGGAAAGTTGATTAATACAATATTCAATACAATATATTAGCAATGCATATAAATGACTTTAAGGATAACATCGGAAGTTCACTGGGGCTTTTTGCTGATGATGCTGTAGTATATCGAGAGGTGGTAACAATGGAAAATTGTACTGAAATGCAGGAGGATCTGCAACGTATTGACGCATGGTGCGGCGAATGGCAATTGAATCTCAATGCAGACAAGTGTAATGTGCTGCGAATACATAGAAAGAAAGATCCTTTATCATTTAGCTTCCAGATAGCAGGTCAGCAACTGGAAGCAGTTAATTCCATAAATTATCTTGGATTAGGCATTACGAGTGATTTAAAATGGAATGACCATACAAAATTAATCGTCAGCAAAGGGGATGCCAGTCTGAGATTCATTGGAGGAATCCTGAAGAAATGTAATCCAAAAACAAAGGAATTAAGTTACAGTACACTTATTCGCCCACTGATTACCGGTGTGGGATACGTACCAGATAGGGTTGATAGAAGAGATAGAGAAGATCCAACTGCGAGCAGCGCTCTTCGTTACAGGATCATTCAGTAATCGTGAAAGCGTTACGGAGATGATAAACTCCAGTGGCAGACTATGCAAGAGAGACGTTCGGTAGCTCCGTACGGGCTTTTGTTGAAGTTTCGAGAACATACCATCGCCGAGGAGTCAAGCAGTATATTGCTCCCTCCTACGTATATCTCGCGAAGAGACCACGAGGATAAAATCAGAGAGATTAGAGCCCACACAGAGGCATTCCGACAATCTTTCTTTCCACGAACAATACGAGACTGGAATAGAAGGGAGAACCGATAGAGGTACTCGAAGTATCCCCCGCTACACACCGTCAGGTGGCTTGCGGAGTATGAGTAGAGATGTAGATGTAGACTGCTAGTAGCTCATACACGTAAAAGCTTCTCTCGCGTATCAGCAAAATGAAATAAAATGTGCATCTTGCTTTATTGTTGGTGGTGGTGGTGGGTAGTGTTTAACGTCCCGTCGACAACGAGGTCATTAGAGACGGAGCGCAAGCTCGGGTTAGGGAAGGATTGGGAAGGAAATCGGCCGTGCCCTTTCAAAGGAAACATCCCGGCATTTGCCTGAAACGATTTAGGGAAATCACGGAAAACCTAAATCAGGATGGCCGGAGACGGGATTGAACCGTTGTCCTCCCGAATGCGGCTTTATTGGTCAGGGGCACCATTCAGGGTCCGGCCGCTTGGTGCAAGTCTTTTTATTTGACAACAAGCTGGTGACTTGCGTGTCGCTGATGATAAAATGATACTAAGGACAAAACACACACACACACACACACACACACAATCTCGAACGGAGGAAGTCTGACCTGGTTAGGGATCGAACCGAGGACCGCGTGATCAGAGGTCAGCAAGGCTAACCTCAAGACTACAAGCTGCTGACAATTATCAGTAGTTTTGTTACGATAGGTGATGGTCACGGTACTAAAATTAAATGTTGATCTCCTAAAATTATTATACAGTGGTAAACTGACAAAGAATGAAAGTAATTAATTTGTTGTTCGGTGTAGCACGAATTTTATAACATTTGTACGTACAATAAAGTCGGCTGCCCTCGAGTCTCTACCTGTTGCCCGCTTCTGCGCTTGCATATCATAATCAAGTGTCAAATGCGGCCTGAATAAAAACCTCCCATGTTCTGCGTGTGAAAGCGCGACGTCTCTCTGTTTGCCGCACGGCATTTAGCGGATGTCGTTGTTGTGAGTCTTCAGTAGTCTCAGAAGCTGTAAGAGATGCGTGACTCTTGGTCGCTAAAATGCGACAGGATTGTGATAGATGTTAGAAGTATGGAATGCGCAAGATGAGGACTGTTTAAGTACTGTACCCGTTACGTAGACTCATATTATGTAGAATATATGAAACAATGAGAGCATATTCACAAATATGACGAAGTTCAAAAGTCAAAGCGTAATTATACGCCCATATTTCGTATGATATTCTTCAAATCAATAAATAACTTGTAGTACCCACTTTCTAAAGTAGCTTATGTTTTTCCTCAGCCTTCAAGCTATCACCATACCAAATTTCTTCAAAATTGGTCCAGCAGTTTAGTTGTGCTTGGTTGATTTGGAGAAAGTGGACCAAACAGCGAGGCCATCGGTCCCATCGTGTTGGGAAGTATGGGGAAAGAAGTCGGCCGTGCTCATTTAAACGACTATCAGAGAACTGATGAATGGTGCAGGCTCTGGCAGTTGACCCTGAACGTAAATAAATGTAACATATTGCGCATACATAGGAAAAGAAATTCACTACTGTACAGCTACACTACTAATGAGACAGCGTCTGCCGTAAAATATGTAGGTGTAACTATCCAAAGCGACCTTAAGGGGAGCCGGAGGTGCTTATGCTGCCCATGTTAAAACCACAAAGTTTGAGGAATAGAAATTTTTTTTTTTACATGCAGAGTGCTTTAATATTGCAGCTATGACAGAGGGATTTTGGAGTATCTTTTCTAGTTTCCTTCCAATTATTTTTTTTATTAATGACCCAATTTTTTTTACAAATAATTGCTTTATAATTAAACTGAAATGAAACTACTGAACATATTGCCAAATGGCTGTGTTACAATGTACGTTTCACCACTAGGAGTGCTGTATAAAAATTTCATCTCTCTAGCTTGAGTGGATTTTGAGAAAATGTTCCTTATATTCGAAAAATTCTAACTTATGGGAAATGGCTATCAAAGTTTCTCAATACATTCCTGCACTATCGCATGGATTATCAGGGTCTTCTTCTTCATCCTCCAAAAGCTTCCTCTTCTGTCTTCTTTTCTGGCCTATTGTTCCATCATACTTCATATGCCTTTCACTTCTTTCTGCTCCTCTTATCCTTTCTCTGTCAATATTTCTTAGTGCTCGTACAGTGTTCACCCCAGCTGTAAATCCTAATGCCTTCAGAACTTCACACTTCACACTGTTCCCTTGGTTGTAGGTTACTATTGCATCATAAATGCCAAAGTTCAGTGTTTTTATGTTTACAAACACCCTACTAGGAATCACTTTCCAAATCAAATTGTTTATGCTCTCATTAGGATTCTGCGTCTTTCCGTGTAGACATTTGTGTAACAATTCTGGCTGTGCTAAGTCATGAAAAATTGGTTTTATTGCATTTATCACAGCTGCTGGCAAACCATCTTTGTGATCATAGTCCTTTTTTGCATTATATTTGCACCAGGAATCTTTTGGGCACAGGCTGTATTGAGGGTATTCATTGGAAGAGGCAGTAGGAAGGAACAATGCCCAGACTACTTTTCGCATGTCACTAACATTACTAGTATTTTGCCTTATAGCATACCCATAGTATCTCTGTAGACGTTCAATCACCTCATCAGTAAGCCTGCCTCTCCCTCCTATTGTCTTTCCATCACTGAGCTTACTTGAACCCGAAGTTTGTTTGAGCCTTCGAAGCCGTGCACCCATACGCTTTTGCACATGCCCAATGCATTCCAACTTTTCAACTACAAATTCATTTCCATATGGTTTCAGTTCCTCTATAGTCTTGAAACCTTTGGAGTCACCATCCCCAAGGTAGTATTTGCTAGAAGATGTCACAGGGGTATCGCCGGCCATGTGTTGCTTAGCAGAAGAACGCACTGTTTCAGTAATTGTAGTATCGCAACTTGGTATTAGAGTTAATTTTCTTTTCCCTACGTTCTTCCTCTTCTTATATACACGGCTACTAAAACGTGGCATCGTAACCAGAACAACGCTTCACACAAGAAGTATAATACTACCAACAACAGGCGCAACACTGAACTAATTCGAAACGGTAAACAGCAAAGAGACGATGTTCCGCGCTCTTAGCGCTTCATTTGTCACAGGAAACAATGTAGCCAACCCTTGCAAACTCGCTTTATGCGTAACATAAGGCGCTGTATGCGTAACAGGCCGAGAAAATCCCAAGCAGTTCGCCAGGAAGTCACGAGAGGGTGTTAGATGCATTCAGAGGCCGCCCATTTCCTCTGCAGGCATGGGAGAAAATGGTAATAACTCCACTTCTAGGGCGAGTAGAACAATAATTCAAAGTTTACATTAAAGAGAAATGTTCCAATTAATTTTCGGTAGCAAAAAAAAAAAAAAATCGTAATTTTTTGGATTTGACCACCTCCTGCTCCCCTTAAGTGGAACGACCACATAAAACAGATAGTGGGAAAAGCAGATTCCAGACTCTCATCGGAAGAAACTTAAGGAAATGTAACTCGTCCACTAAAGAAGTGACTTATAAGGTGCTTGTTTGCCCGATTATTGAGTATTGTTTATCTATCTGGGATACCTGTCAGGCAGGACTGATAGAAAAGAACCAACGACGAGCGGCGCGTTTCGTCACGGGATCGTTTAGGTGCGAGAGAGCGTTACGGAGATGCTGAACAATCTCCACTGGCAGACATACAAGAGAGCCGATGTGCATCACGGAGAGATTTTCTATTGAAATTTCCGGAGAGCACTTTCCAGGAGGAGCGGGACAACATATTACTTCCCCCCAGATACATCTCTCGTATTGACCACGAGGGGAAAATTCGATAAATTAGAGCCAATACAGAGGCTCACCGACCATAATTCTCCCCTCCCACTATTCGCGAGTGGAACACGGTTGGAGGGATCGGATAGTGGTACCGAAAGTATCCTCCGCCACACACCATTAGGTGGCTTGAGGAGTATGATGTAGATGTAAAGGAACCATCCTGGCATTTGCCTCAAGTGATTTAGGAAAATCACGGAAAACCTAAGTCAGCATGGCCGGACGCAGGTTTTAACCATCGCGCTCCCCGGTTCGAATGCAGTGAGCTAACCACTGCGCCACCTCGCTCAGTGTTTAGTTGTGAAAGCGTAGCAGACAGAGATACTTTCTCATTTATAATATTAGCATGGACTGCAGGTATGGTGTCTGTTCTTTTTGATATGTCCAGAAGAGCAGACACCACACGTGTAATAATAATATCTACACGCTTTGACGGCATTTTATGATATATCTTCAGTGTGGGAATGGTGCCAACGTAAACGCTGCGAGCCATGAGGATCGTGAACACGGGGCGCTGAAGAAGTAGTGAGCCACAAGTTAGGGATTTGGGTGGGTTGCGGAGTGCGTCAGGATAGCTGAAATGGTTAAGGCGACCAATCGTGTCAGGCATGACATCAGGATTTGACTCCGGGTTCGACAAAAATTTTCACTTATCGCCACTACTTATTTCAGTGTCCTCATGTGGTTGACGTCGGTGTTCCTATTGACTCACAGTACATTTCATCTCGCTTTCCTTTAATATCGTCTAAGTTACCTAAAGTAGGCGTGATTGAATTAGGATGTAAGTTTTGTTCATGCATATTTTCTGATGTACGAGTGCCCCGCCTAGAGACAGTTATGGGAAGGTAGAACGATAAGGGAAAAAGGGATGACGTGAGATTTTCAAGTCTTCTAATTTATAAAAAACAGAGATTCGAGCTACTCAAGGACTGACAGTTATCGAAAACTGTGTATCCAATTCCAAGTGATTAAAATTATAGAGCTTCCACAAGGAGCGTATAAACAGAGGAGCTGGTATGTGAGCTATATTGGGTGGTCCATTGATAGTGACCTCGCCAAATATCTCACGAAATAAGCATCAAACGAAAAAACTACAAAGAACGAAACTCGTCTAGCTTGAAGGGGGAAACCAGATGGCGCTATGGTTGGCCCGCTAGATGGCGCTGCCATAGGTCAAACGGATATCAACAGCGTTTTTTTAAATAGGAACCCCCATTTTTTATTACATATTCGTGTAGTACGTAAAGAAATATGAATGTTTTAGTTGGACCACTTTCTTCGCTTTGTGACAGATGGCGCTGTAATAGTCACAAACGTATAAGTACGTGGTATCACGTAACATTCCGCCAGTGCGGACGGTATTTGCTTCGTGATACATTACCCGTGTTAAAATGGACCGTTTACCAATTGCGAAAAAGGTCGATATCGTGTTGATGTATGGCTATAGTGACCAAAATGCCCAACGGGCGTGTGCTATGTATGCTGCTCGGTATCCTGGACGACATCATCCAAGTGCCCGGAACGTTCGCCGGACAGTTACGTTATTTAAGGAAACAGGAAGCGTTCAGCCGCATGTGAAACATCAACCACGACCTGCAACAAATTATGATGCCCAAGTAGGTGTTTTAGCTGCTGTCGCGGCTAATCCGCACATCAGTAGCAGACAAATTGTGCGAGAATCGGGAATCTCAAAAAAGTCGGTGTTGAGAATGCTACATCAACATCGATTGCACCCGTACTATATTTCTATGCACCAGGAATTGCATGGCGACGACTTTGAACGTCGTGTACAGTTCTGCCACTGGGCACAAGAGAAATTACTGGACGATGACAGATTTTTTGCACGCGTACTATTTAGCGACGAACCGTCATTCACCAACAGCGGTAACGTAAACCTGCAAATTGTGCATTGTTGAGCTACGGAAAACCCACGATGGCTGCGACAAGTGGAACATCAGCGACCTTGGCGGATTAATGTATGGTGCGGCATTATGGGAGGAAGGATAATTGGCCCCCATGTTATCGATGGCAATCTAAATGGTGCAATGTATGTTGATTTCCTACGTAATGTTCTACCGATGTTACTACAAGATGTTTCACTGCATGACAGAATGGCGATGTACTTCCAACATGATGGATGTCCGGCACATAGCTCGCGTGAGATTGAAGCGGTATTGAATAGCATATTTCATGACAGGTGGATTAGTCGTCGAAGCACCATACCACGGCCCGTACGTTCACCGGATCTGACGTCCCCGTATTTCTTTCTGTAGGGAAAGTTGAAGGATATTTGCTGTCGTGATCGACCGACAACGCCTGACAACATGCGTCAGCGCATTGTCAATGCATGTGCGAACGTAACGGAAGGCGAACTACTCGCTGTTGAGAGGAATGTCGTTACACGTATTGCAAAATGGATTGCGGTTGACGGACATCATTTTGAGCATTTATTGCATTAGTGTGGTATTTACAGGTAATCACGCTGTAACAGCATGCGTTCTCAGAAATGATAAGTTTACAAAGGTACATGTATCACATTGGAACAACTAAAATAAAATGTTCAAACGTACCTACGTTCTGCATTTTAATTTAAAAAACCTACCTGTTATCAACTGTTCGTCTTAGATTGAGAGCCATATTTTTGTGACTATTACAGCGCCATCTATCACAAGCCGAAAAAAGTGGTCCAACTAAAACATTCATATTTCTTTACGTACTACACGGATATGTAATAAAAAAAGGGGGTTCCTATTTTAAAAAACGCAGATGATATCCGTCTGACCTATGACAGCGCCATCTAGAGGCCAACCATAGCGCCATCTGGTTTCCCCCTTCAAACTAGACGAGTTTCGTTCTTTGTAGTTTTTTCGTTTGGCGCTTATTTCTTGAGATATTTGGCCCTGTCACGATCAATGTACCACCCTGTATATGACGGAAGAATGAGGTTTTTGCTGATCACGGAACGCAGTGATGTATATTAGTAAACGATTAAAGTGATCGACATTCTCAATCCAGGTTGCCTATCTAATGAGTTCCAAGGGTAACTGAAATTTGATTTTCAGTACGTTGTGTACTCATTGATAATATTCAAAAAATTAAATATCTGTCATAAGCTCATCATGAAGAGTTGTAATCTTACGTTAAAGGATTAACACATATGTCAAGCATTGAAGTTAGAAACTCTGTATATGTCCTGAGTCAGTGTTAACTCTCGGTGTGCAGCCTCGTCGGGCTATATTTATTTTTCGCATTTACGGGAGAGCTCTTTGCCTTTATTTTCCGATCGCATGTTCGTAAATTTCAATGTTTATCTCTGCTACATGGGATGATCTTGCTCTTCATTTGCCTTCTTTGGAGTGTGTAGCTGGGCCAATGAATGCATAGGGGGCTGGTCGCCTCACGTGAGCACATATAATTGCAAAGGAAGTTGGACCTGCAGTTGTACTATGTTGTGGTCAGACATGGTCCTATGTAGTCTCGCGATGTAATGCAGTGCACGTTATTGTGATTCAGTCGGCGCAGAGCAGTTGTTCATAAAAAGTGTCTGTGAGTTTGTGCGAAACGTCAGGCAGCGTCGAGCAGGAAAAGATCGTTTGTTCGTTCAGACAGGCTGTGGTCTGGTAATTCTGCTGCCACTCAACTTAAGAAAAGGAGTGCATAGTATGGAACTGGTACTGAGAGTGGCTACAGTATTTTGTCTTGATAGACAGAGCAATTTTTTGAATTGACTACGATAAGGACACGTCGCTCCTCTCTTTTTATGCTGCTCACCAATACGAGGTAAGGTGTTATTGTTTGCCTCAAGGTTCGGTGTGTTATGTAGAGGCAGTGTGACTGATTAGGCTTTCCTATGAACCATGAAGCAGAGTGAAGATTAGACTGAGTACACCATTCACCAAAAAGACTGGTAATATTTATGTGTTTCTTAATATTACCATTTCAGGAGTCGAGCAGAGATTAGTGTAGCAGATGGTTCGAATTATATTAATCTTTGCGTGGGGTTGCAAGGTTAATACTTTCTTTTATAATCTGGACTTTAATAAAAATGGCAAGGTGCTGTTAATCAGAACACAGGGATAAATGGTTCAAATGGCTCTGAGCACTATGGGGCACAACTGCTGAGGTCATAGGTCCCCTACAACTTAGAACTACTTAAAGCTAACTAATCTAAGGACATCACACACATCCATGCCCGAGGCAGGATTCGAACCTGCGACTGTAGCGGTCGCGCGGTTTCAGACTGAACACAGGGATAAGTTGTGATCTAAATGACAATAGATTGATTCATACTTAACATCATAAGACTACAAAAATGACTAAAGAAATGTCACACAAACATTTTTATTTGACAAATGGTTTCACTAAGATGGCGTCTGTGGTGCACAAAGTCATCAGCTGGGGGTCGACACACGACACTAAGCCGAACGCAAATCGCGTTATCTGATTTCGTACACGTGAATCCGGGTTATGGCACAAAAAACTACGCCACTATCAAGTATCTAGACTCTACTATCCCAAAAAAGAAAAATTTGGTTCGATAGAACAGGGTGCTGAGAAACATATATTGGAGCCCTACGCCGTAGCAGCGAATACTTTACCCTTCTGCTGGTCGGGGCGTCACACCACGATGCGTTCGGCGACTGAAGACACGGACGACCGCAATCTGTTGTTAATGGCGCGCGCCCGAAAAATGCAAGTATGCGGTCTCACTTTCGGGTAATATGGAGTGCAGGTACTTCCCTCTGAGCCTCTGCAACGCCGGTGGATTCCAGTGTGCAGGTGGACCCATTTTCTAGTCTGCCAAACCAATTTGCCTCCGTGTCACGACTATGCGTGAGGGAATATGTCAAATGTTTAGATGGCCGAGTAAACAGAAGTAAGTACACCCACGCGTCACTCGTTGTGTGCGTGATGCTAGAAGCAATACCTCTGACAGTTCAGGAGGTGACTGGCACAGGCTCTAAGTGGCACACCAGGAAAGGACACATGTCTCACCGTTTAGGTAGAGACGTGCAGTTCTTTACTAGCGAAGCGCCAGTACAAGAGTGATCTTCTCTTTCTGTCCGCTTTCCCCCTCAGATCGGTAGCAAAAGCCTATTTACATCTTATACTTCCCCGACTTTGGCACAAGCCATTCACGAGCTGGAACACGGCATCGAAGCTCGGAGAGCGCCCCTTGCTCTGCATACACTGAATTGACCAATCAGAGACTTTAAAGTTAATTTGGAGGAAAGGAAAAAAGATTCAGCTTCCCGACCTCTTTCCCAGACGTTTATGCCATTGTCTTTTGCTAACAATATGACCAGGATGGAACCACACCTCTCCATAAAAAGCTTTTTATCGCCCCTGTTGCGTCCATTTCGATGTTTCCAAAGAACGGCCATAAACTCGCTAAAAGCCTTGTGCTTTCACAAATATGTTCTGTAACACGGTCTGGACGTCTGGGCTCCAGAGACCTGTCCCACGGAAATTCGCAGAACGCTCACAGTTGTCTTGTCGGCTTTTTGCCTAACAAGGGCCCATCCTCCCCTTTATTGCCAGTCTACAATGCGCTGGCCATTGCAGTGGCGACTTCTGGGCGCTAGTCAGTCTACCTGGACGCGGCTGCCTACCGACTGGCGCCATCCAAACGTGTCTGCACAATGAGACCTCGCAACTCGGCCATCCGGAAATGTTTCCACCCAGGTTCCGCAGAAAAAAGGCGCTTCCCACCGCCCACCGTCACCGTGCTCTTACAGCAGTCGTTTAAATCGGCGCCCTATTCCTTTGAACGCAGGTAAAGGTTACTGTTATTCCATCCCTAGAGCATGCAAGCAAGAGCATTAACTACTGCCCACCATTTCATTATGATGTATGAAGTCAAATTGCAATACAGATCATATTCCCTATGAACATGAAGTGGCATAACACCAAATCAGAAGTGAGAGTGCCCTGCAATCTCTCAGGGTTTCTCATAGTAATTATTCTGATAAACCAGAAGTTTATTTAGTCACACTAATGTTCCCATCCCATGCTTTCTGAGGTAATAACAAATAAACACTGTGTTTAGTGCTAGACCGGATTTTTAAATTATTTCTGCCTATGTAAGATGTCTATGAGCAGTCACTGTCATGTAATAGGATCAATATTGTAAATGTATGGCAAGTCACGTTGCAGAACGATGAAAGTGCACCTGCCGAGCTCTTGGGTTATTCTTTCCCAGTGGTGTGGCGTTGTCACTCCCTCTTTGAGTAAACGTATCCTACATATAAGGATAGCAATTGGTCGTTAGTGGCACACAGAGGTTACTTGTTGGTTAAGCCACACCAGAATACATTCAAAGTAATGAGAGATTTTACCATTGCGCAATATATATATATATATATATATATATATATACCGGTGACGATAAGTTCCAAGATCATATGCAAGGGGTATACAGGGTGTTACAAACGGTACGGCCAAACGTTCAGGAAACATTCCTCACACACAAATAAAGAAAAGATGTTACGTGGACATGTGTCCGGAAACGCTTAATTTCCATGTTAGAGCTTATTTTAGTTTCTTTAGTATGTACTGTACTTCCTCGATTCACCGCCAGTTGGCCCAATTGAAGGAAGGTAATATTGACTTCGGTGCTTGTGTTGACATGCGACTCATTGCTCTACAGTACTAGCATCAAGCACATCAGTACGCAGCATCAACAGGTTAGTGTTCATCAAGAACGTGGTTTTGCAGTCAGTGCAATGTTTACAAGTGCGGAGTTGACAGATGCCCATTTGATGTATGGATTAGCACGGGGCGATAGCCGTGGCGCGGTACGTTTGTATCGAGACAGATTTCCAGAACGAAGGTGTCCCGACAGGAAGACGTTAGAAGCAATTGATCGGCGTCTTAGGGAGCACGGAACATTACAACCTATGACTCGCGACTGGGGAAGAGCTAGAACGACGTGGACACCTGCAATGGACGAGGCAATTCTTTGTGCAGTTGACGATAACCCTAATGTCAGCGTCAGAGAAGTTGCTGCTGTGCAAGGTAACGTTGACCACGTCACTGTATGGAGAGTGCTACGGGAGAACCAGTTGTTTCCGTACCATGTACAGCGTGTGCAGGCACTACCAGCAGCCGATTGGCCTCCACGGGTACACTTCTGCGAATGGTTCATCCAACAATGTGTCAATCCTCGTTTCAGTGCAAATGTTCTCTTTACGGATGAGGCTTCATTCCAACGTGATCAGATTGTAAATTTTCACAATCAACGTGTGTGGGCTGACGAGAATCCGCACGCAATTGTGCATCAACACAAATTTTCTGTGAGCGTTTGGGCAGGCATTGTTCGTGATGTCTTGACTGGGCCCCATGTTCTTCCACCTGCGCTCAACGGAGCACGTTATCATGATTTCATACGGGATACTCTACCTGTGCTGCTAGAACATGTGCCTTTACAAGTACGACACAACATGTTGTTCATGCACGATGGAGCTCCTGCACATTTCAGTCGAAGTGTTCGTAAGCTTCTCAACAACTGATTTGGTGACCGATGGATTGGAAGAGGCGGACCAATTCCATGGCCTCCACGCTCTCGTGACCTCAACTCTCTTGACTTTCAATTATGGGGGCATTTGAAAGCTCTTGTCTACGCAACCCCGGTACCAAATGTAGAGACTCTTCGTGCTCGTATTGTGGACGGCTGTGATACAATACGCCATTCTCCAGGGCTGCATCATTGCATCAGGGATTCCGTGCGACGGAGGGTGGATGCATGTATCCTCGCTAACGGAGGACATTTTGAACATTTCCCGTTACAAAGTGTTTGAAGTCACGCTGGTACGTTCTGTTGCTGTGTATTTCCATTCCATGATTAATGTGATTTGAAGAGAAGTAATAAAATGAGCTCTAACATGGAAAGTAAGCGTTTCCGGACACATGTCCCACATAACATATTTTCTTTCTTTGTATGTGAGGAATGTTTCCTGAAAGTTTGGCCGTACCTTTTTGTAACACCTGTATATCGAGCGCACGACTATCAGGGTGCCAGATGTCGATTTTGTTAAACGCTGACAACAAGAAAAGATGGCAGTATTTGAACTTATCTTATTCGTTATGTACATGTTTTTTCGTGAGCGTACCCTTTTTGTGACATTACATTCAATATAACTGAAACTTGAAATCAACATCGGTCAATTTTTACTAAGCTTTACACATATGTTTCCAAGACAAACCACTCAATTCCTAAAATCGTGATTCACCAATAAATGATATTTCCAACAGAAGTCTAAACCACTTTCCACAGTACACAGTGTTGGAATTAACTCCCACTAGGTAAAAGCAGTGAAAGTCTACACTGCACCGACTTCAGGTCACTCTTCTGTAGAGAACTGATGACAGGATTCACTATCACAAGACGTTCTGTTACCAACTCTGCGCGCTGACCAGTTGCAGCTGTAGCGGCGCATCGAAAGCTAAGTACTAATTAATTGTTTGTGTATAGTGGTTTATTTAGGAACTTTAGTAGCCTTCAACCGGTGTTCTTGGTGTTCTATGGTGAAATAATTTCAGAAGAACCTTTTGGGAACTGTTTTTAGTTTCGTTACTGTGTCATTAGACGTTTGATTCTCTTTCTGTATTAGTATTTTGTTATATTCTCCTTTGTTGTTGATTAATAATATTAATAATAGTAGTTACTTCCCTTGTTGAGTAAGTTTGTGATTATTGTAGTCAGGTTTTTAACATCTTCTTATTGTCGTAGCGGAACTTAGATAAAGTAGTTTTCTTGTTTCAATAAGTGTAAAACTTTACCATGAGTGAGAAGTGGGGGCTTTGCCGTAGGTTCGTGAGTAGTGAATTGCGGTGTGAGACTTGTTCGAAGTATTTTCACTGGGGGGAATGCAGTGGGGAAGCCAGTGGGCATTCTGGTGAGATCCTCTCCTGGAACTGCAGGTTATGTAGCAAGAGTAAGCTGATAGAGGAGCAGGAGCGTAAGATCTGTGCCCTTCAGGAGGAGTTGGAAAACGCACAGGAGCTAGATAGGTTGAGGAGGGAGAAGGGGGTTGGGGAATGCAAGCTCGCTGTTGGCAAGAGATCTGCTGGGAGAAGGAGATTTTCAGATAGTTTTACTATTGGTGTATGCAATAGATATGACCAACTGTCAGCGTCTAGTGGAGATGAATCTCTAGTAGTTGTAGATGTAGGAAGCATGCAGCAGACCTCAGCAGTTACCGTGGCTGGGGCAGTTGCAAAGTCGAAGAGGAAGAAGAAGATTCTGCTGTTAGGTTGTTCTCATGGCAGAGGTGTAGGCCAGCAGTTGCAGGAAGTGTTGGGGAGTGAGTACCAGGTCACCAGCATTGTGAAGCCTAATGCAGGATTGGCTCAGGTGACTGTTAACATAGGGGGGTTTTGTAGGGATTTTACTGAAGAGGATCAGGTAGTGATTGTGGGTGGGGCTGATAATAGTATTGATAGGGATGGGGAGTATGACGTAGATGGTGACCTGGAAAAGATAACCACTCAGACTGGCAACACGAATGTGCATTTCGTGGAACTGTTTCAGCGTCACGATCGGCCTCATCTTAATACAGCCGTCAGGCGTAATAACATGAGACTTGGGGCGTGTGCTGATGACAGAAAGCATGGGTCACATTTCAGTGGTGTCGGTGGAGTCTATCAGCAGGACGGGTTTCAGTAGACATGGCCTGCAACTCAACAGGTATGGGAAGGGGAGGTTGGCAAAGCTTATAGGTGGGGGTGGTGGGATCACTCATGGGAAAATTCCTGCAGTAGTGGGTGTTAGAGCTGCACCTTTTTTAGATTGAAGTCTGCTGATAGGTATTTCTGCTTAATGGAAGTCTCTCTAACAAAGGAACCACTTTTGACAAAGCTTAGGTATCCGAGTAATGAGAGAATTAGTATATTTCATCAAAATATACAAGGTATTAGAGATAAAGTTAGTGAACTGCTTATAGATGTTGACTCTGAAATTATTGGTATATCTGAACACTTCTTAAATAAGGAGACAATTCAGAGGCTTCCTTTACCAGGATACAGGTTGGCTGGCAGATTTTCTAGGAGCTCTTTGCGGTGTGGGGGAGTAGCCATGTATGTGAAAAACGGCATCCCATTTGAGTCAATTGATGTTTCAAAGTACTGCACTGAAAAGGTGTTTGAATGTTGTGGTGATGTGGTTAAATTTAATGGAGCTAAACTTCTAACTGTTGTTGTTTATAGATCCCCAGATGCCGATTTCACAACATTTTTGCTAAAGCTAGAGGAGGTTCTTGGTTCACTTTATAGGAAATACAAAAAGTTAGTTATATGTGGTGACTTCAATATTAATTGTATAAGTGACTGTGCAAGGAAAAGGATGCTGGTAGACCTCCTTAATTCATATAATCTTATGCAAACCGTATTCTTTCCAACGAGAGTGCAAGGGAACTGTAGAACAACCATAGACAACATTTTTGTTCATTTCTCATTACTAGAAGGGCATTCTGTTAGCAAAAAGGTGAATGGCCTTTCAGATCATGATGCACTCTAAAAGATTTTTGTGCTGCAACACATGTTAAATATAGTTATCAACTGTATAGGAAAGCTGATCCTGTTGCTGTAGAGACCTTTGTAAACCTTATCAAGGAACAAGAGTGGCAAGATGTTTATAGCGCTGATACAATAAACAATAAATATAATGCTTTTCTCAAGACTTTTCTCGTGCTCTTTGATAGTTGTTTTCCGTTAGAACGTTCAAAACAGGGTACTAGCACAAACAGGCAGCCTGGGTGGTTGACTAGAGGGATAAGAATATCTTGTAGAACAAAGTGGCAATTATATCAAAACGTTAGAAACAGGCAAAATCTAAATGCAGCAGCCCATTACAAACAGTATTGTAAGGTGCTTAAAAATGTTATTAAGAAGGCAAAAAGTAGGTGGTATGCAGATAGAATAGCTAAGTCTCAGGATAAAATTAAAACCATATGGTCAGTCATAAAGGAAGTGGCTGGTCTGCAGAGACAGGTCGAGGATATAGAATCAGTACGTGGTGGGAATGTTCGTGTTATTGATAAGTCGCACATATGTACAGTATTTAATAATCACTTTCTGAATATAGCAGGTGAACTGAATAGAAACCTAGTCCCAACAGGGAATCATATAGCGCTCTTAGAAAAAAGTGTTCCGAGACTGTTACCTGAAATGCTCCTCCATGACACTGACAAGAGGGAGATTGACTTAATAATTAAATCACTAAAGACCAAGAACTCTCATGGATATGACGGGGTATCTAGCAGAATACTGAAGTATTGTTCTGTGTATGTTAGCCAAGTACTTAGCCATATCTGTAACTTTTCCTTTAGGAGTGGTCGGTTTCCTGATCGATTAGAGTACTCTGTAGTGAAGCCACTTTATAAAAAGGGAGACAGGGATAATGTTGACAACTTTAGACCTATTTCCATGCCATCGGTGTTTGCTAAAGTTATCGAGAAGGTTGTATATACGAGGTTACTGGAGCATTTAAATTCACATAATTTGTTGTCAAATGTACAGTTTGGTTTTAGAAATGGTTTAACAACTGGAAATGCTATATTCTTTTTTCTCTGTGAGGTTTTGGACGGATTAAATAAAAGGTTGCGAACGCTAAGTGTTTTCTTTGATTTAACGAAGGCTTTTGACTGTGTTGACCACAAAATATTACTGCAGAAGTTGGACCATTATGGAGTAAGGGGAGTAGCTTACAATTGGTGCGCCTCTTACTTTAAGAACAGAAAGCAGAAGGTAATTCTCCGCAATATTGAGAGCGGTAGTGATGCTCAGTCGCAATGGGGCACTGTTAAGTGGGGTGTTCCCCAAGGGTCGGTGCTGGGGCCACTGCTGTTTCTTATTTATTTAAATGATATGCCTTCTAGTATTACAGGTGATTCAAAAATATTTCTGTTTGCTGATGACATCGGCTTGGTAGTGAAGGATCTTGTGTTTAATATTGAAACAGTATCAAATAATGTAGTTCATGAAATACGTTCATGGCTTGTGGAAAACAATTTGATGCTAAATCACAGTAAGACTCAGTTTTTACAGTTTCTAACTCACAATTCAACAAGAAGCGAAATTTTGATCAGACAGAATGGGCATATTATAAGCAAGTCGGAACAGTTCAAGTTCCTAGGTGTTCGGATAGATAGTAAGCTGTTGTGGAAAGCCCATGTCCAGGAGCTTATTCAGAAACTAAATGCTGCTTTATTTACGATTAGAACAGTATCTGAAATAAGTGACAGTTCAACACGAAAAATAGTCTACTTCGCATATTTTCATACGCTTATGTCGTATGGTATTAGTTTTTGGGGTAATTCTTCTGATTCAAAAAGGGTATTTTTGGCTCAAAAACGGGCTGTTCAAGAACATCTTGTCGACCCCTATTCAATAGTCTGGGAATTCTGACATTGCCCTCACAGTATATACACTCCTGGAAATTGAAATAAGAACACCGTGAATTCATTGTCCCAGGAAGGGGAAACTTTATTGACACATTCCTGGGGTCAGATACATCACATGATCACACTGACAGAACCACAGGCACATAGACACAGGCAACAGAGCATGCACAATGTCGGCACTAGTACAGTGAATATCCACCTTTCGCAGCAATGCAGGCTGCTATTCTCCCATGGAGACGATCGTAGAGATGCTGGATGTAGTCCTGTGGAACGGCTTGCCATGCCATTTCCACCTGGCGCCTCAGTTGGACCAGCGTTCGTACTGGACGTGCAGACCGCGTGAGACGACGCTTCATCCAGTCCCAAACATGCTCAATGGGGGACAGATCCGGAGATCTTGCTGGCCAGGGTAGTTGACTTACACCTTCTAGAGCACGTTGGGTGGCACGGGATACATGCGGACGCGCATAGTCCTGTTGGAACAGCAAGTTCCCTTGCCGGTCTAGGAATGGTAGAACGATGGGTTCGATGACGGTTTGGATGTACCGTGCACTATTCAGTGTCCCCTCGACGATCACCAGTGGTGTACGGCCAGTGTAGGAGATCGCTCCCCACACCATGATGCCGGGTGTTGGCCCTGTGTGCCTCGGTCATATGCAGTCCTGATTGTGGCGCTCACCTGCACGGCGCCAAACACGCATACGACCATCATTGGCACCAAGGCAGAAGCGACTCTCATCGCTGAAGACGACACGCCTCCATTCGTCCCCCCATTCACGCCTGTCGCGACACCACTGGAGGCGGGCTGCACGATGTTGGGGCGTGAGCGGAAGACGGCCTAACGGTGTGCGGGACCGTAGCCCAGCTTCATGGAGACGGTTGCGAATGGTCCTCGCCGATACCCCAGGAGCAACAGTGTCCCTAATTTGCTGGGAAGTTGCGGTGCGGTCCCCTACGGCACTGCGTAGGATCCTACGGTCTTGGCGTGCATCCGTGCGTCGCTGCGGTCCGGTCCCAGGTCGACGGGCACGTGCACCTTCCGCCGACCACTGGCGACAACATCGATGTACTGTGGAGACCTCACGCCCCACGTGTTGAGCAATTCGGCGGTACGTCCACCCGGCCTCCCGCATGCCCACTATACGCCCTCGCTCAAAGTCCGTCAACTGCACATACGGTTCACGTCCACGCTGTCGCGGCATGCTACCAGTGTTAAAGACTGCGATGGAGCTCCGTATGCCACGGCAAACTGGCTGACACTGACGGCGGCGGTGCACAAATGCTGCGCAGCTAGCGCCATTCGACGGCCAACACCGCGGTTCCTGGTGTGTCCGCTGTGCCGTGCGTGTGATCATTGCTTGTACAGCCCTCTCGCAGTGTCCGGAGCAAGTATGGTGGGTCTGACACACCGGTGTCAATGTGTTCTTTTTTCCATTTCCAGGAGTGTATTTTCTTTAATGTCGTTTGTTGTTAGTAATATTAGCCTATTCCCAACCGTTAGCAGCTTTCACTCAGTTAATACTAGGCTGAAATCAAATCTGTATGTGGAATGCACTTCCTTGACTCTTGTGCAGAAAGGAGTGCAGTATTCTGCTGCATCCATTTTCAATAAGCTTCCACAAGAACTAAAAAATCTTAGCAGTAGCCCAAAGTCTTTTAAGTCTAAACTGAAGAGTTTCCTCATGGCTCACTCCTTCTATTCTGTCGAGGAGCTGCTGGAAGAGATAAAAAATTGAGCAAATTCCAGTGTTACAATGTTGATTTTCTTTAAACTTACGACTTGTCATCTAAATATGTTTTTATATTTCATTTTATCTGTTTCTACTATCGTGTTATAATTTCATGTATTGACTCGTTCCATGACCATGGAGATTTCTCCTTAATTTGGTCCCATGGAACAATAGATAAATAAATAAATAAATAAAAGCAATATTTAATCGATATCTGCATCCATGATAGTCACTCACTCGATATGTCGCTTGCGAGTGGGGTTGGGAATTACCCTGGTGTTTGTTTGAACGTGCTTGGATATAGTCAAATGCATATTGATATGATTACTAGACGAGAATACTGGATTATTAATAGACGCCTTAAATACTCACAACATTCGTCCAGTATTTGTGAATGAGGGCACATAACGACTTCCAACAAACTAATAAACCAACGTAATTAGGATCAAGTGCATTTGGCTTGTTAGATTTAGATTCAGTTTTCATTACATAGACCCAAAAATGAGATGATTCTCGTGGGTGTGAACAAGCCATAATGGATAACATAAAAAACATAAAACGTTTGAATATAATAGTCATTGCCCTGATCATTCGTCAGGAGATTGTCAAAACAGGTGAATATATTACACTGGAATTGGTACTATTTACAAAATTAGTAAACTGTCAGAATGAAACATAATGACGCACTTTTAATAAATTTATCATACACACAATACCTAACCATGAATGTTGTGACCAAGTGCTGTCAAAACTGAAATCTAACAGACGTTTTTAGTTAAGCTGGCCTAACAGTTCCTGTTAAGATATTCATCTACAGAGTAGAAGGAGTTGCCTATCAAATAATCTTTCAATCTGTGTTTAAACTGTGCTTTACGCGAAACAAAGTTTTTAATGGTTGCTGGCAATGTACTGGAAACGTGGATTCCTGAATATATGACCCATTTTTCGACCAAGGTAAGTGATTTTTAGGTGTTTATGTAGACTGTTCTTATTCCTAGTACTGATACTATGTATTGAGATATTGGTTCGAAACAGAGATACATTACTTGCAACAAATTTCACGAAGTAATAATGTACTGACAAACAGTGGTTAGAATACAAAGTTCCTTGAACAGGTTTCCACATGATGTTGTTGAATTTACACCACAAATGAATCGTATTGCACGCTTTTGCACGCTGCAAATTTTTGCTCAGTTTGCCGAGTGACGCCAGAATATGATCCCGTATGACATAATAGAGCGAAAGAATGCAAAGCATGCAAGTTTTTTTTTTATATTTATATCTCCTACATCTGACATTATTCTCATTGCAAATAAAGACTTGTTTAGGAGCTTTAGAAATTCTGTGGTATGCCCTTCTCAACTGAATTTATTATCGAGTTATATTCACAGAAATTTAACATAGGCAACCTCTTCAACCTGCATTCTGCATGTTATACACTTCCTGGGAAGAAATCTCTCACAGGTTGTGAACTGCATATAGTGGATCTCTCCAGAGTTTGTAACGTCACTTGGCTTTGCGTGCTAAATTTTTCATAGTATGCGACTAAAGGTGTAAGAAAGTTTTCTTACTGTTCATATGCTCGCACTTCTGGAAACCATGACATTTGAATGTAAGATGAACTTCATGTCAGAATGTCGATGTGCTAAACCAAAATTTTGTTAATTACGTTGGATTGCTAAATAATTGTTTTGTTGGGAATGTAATAGGCTGGCGCTTTCTTATTTTTAATGTATTCATATTCATAAAACACAGTAGAAGCGTTAAGGTTGAGTTACTTTGTGTGTGGGTAAAGAGTGCAAACAAAAGCGGGCAAAGAAAGCAGTGTTGAGAAGTGGGAGGGTCATTATGGTAGAGTCATTATGGTAGACGCGCGTGTGTGAACACGTGAGAGACCCATTCTGGAAAAAAATGTTAAATGTTGATTTTTTTAATGAAAGTGACATCAAGAAAGATGCGTTGCATGATAGGTAAAGTCGTCTCCGTATCTCAAATAGTCTGAGTGCAAGGATTTCCAACTATCTTGATGGCATCGAAATGTACAATGGCTACCAGTTCACAGACGTGACAACACCATTCAGCTGCCAGTCCATCTCTGTTTAGGAGTTTCAACTCGTAACGACAGAAGGCAAGGCAGAAAACTGTTGCTTAATTACTTTTAGAAAGGTTCAGAAAACCCCCCAGTCACTCATTTCAACTTATGATCACAATAGCAACAATATACAACCTCAAAGAAATTATTGTAAAGTTGTTTTACCTTAAACAGTACTCCTCTTTCCCAAAATTAATTCAGCGTAAATATCAGTATAAATAACAAAGTGAATTATTAGCACAGAATAAAGAAAAGATCTTGTAATTTTAAACACTGATATATTACGATGTTATGTGATCCTTAGCGGTAAGACAACATGGTCACCTTTTACAGGTCAGATGTTTAAAGCTTATTTTATTTAACGGAAACAGTCATTAAAACGAATTACTGAAAGTTAATGTCAATTCAGTACATTCTTGGTCACAGTTTATAACAATAACATTGCATCAGTAGAAAGTATGCTAAGAATAATAAAAGTTCAGCATACTTTTCCATCTTATATCTGAGCACACAAAGAAATGAAATTTCATACACGTAAGTAACTTTTCAGAAGAGCAACAAGTGAGTAAAATCGTCTAACGTCTGCTAAAATAAATTTGAAGTTGGAATTTTAATATGTTCACGTTTATTACAGAAACGTAGAGGAAAGTTTGCTCGTTCTGAGTTGGCGACCGATATTAGTAGAAATAGAAAGATGGAAACTTAAAAATTTTGTCCTTAATTCACTTTAAATACTCCTTGTCTGGTATGGTTGAAATTGTCTGCTGCTACGACCACTGAATGGAAACCAAAATGCACAGAAGTAACTGTGCACGAAGAGTAGGGCTGTACTCTACCTAGGATTGAACACCCAATCAACGTTGTACTTCGATGACAAAATTCGATTAACCAAATACTTTGTGACCTATCCACATTAAATATTCTCATTAGGAACACGCCAGACAAATTTATTATTATTATTTAGTAACGTATTAGATAAAGTATGAATATTGACTGTGGTATTTCGCTAATACTCAATTGGCCGAAGTTACAGTGAAATACGTTGCAGAATGCAAAGACCAGGCCGGCCGGGGTGGCCGAGCGGTTCTAGGCGCTTCAGTCTGGAACCGCGCGACCGCTACAGTCGCAGGTTCGAATCCTGCCTCGGGCATGGATGTGTGTGATGTCCCCAGGTTAGTTAGGATTAAGAAGTTCTAAGTTCTAGGGGATCGATGACCTAAGATGTTGAGTCTCATAGTGCTCAGAGCCATTTGAACCAATTCTGCAAAGAACAAAGCCGGCAGCCACAGTTTTTTGAGCCGTGGGACCAGTCATGGCAGAAAAAAAATCGTCGAACTCGCTGGTGAAGACTGTAATCCATCCCCTCCTTTCTACTTCGATCTATTATCGACATTAGCACCCAGAGTCATTTATGAAAATTTGAGAGGAGCGAAGATTACAATAAACTTTCTTGTTTACGTAGCTTGTGTTGATATCATGGCTCCAGTTCTTCTTGTCTAGGGGTTTGATTCTTGAAGCTGAAAATCTGACATTGTAGGTCCTAACGGTTGGATTGAACTAATTAAATTTGAAGATTGTTGCTGCACAATTTTTGTTTTTATATGAATATGTTTTCCCACATTTTAGTATATCACACAATCTTTCGATTTTTCACATTAACAAAGCCGAAATTACATTGTTCGCACAAAAATACAAAAATACTTACGATCACATCAGAGGCATGATTACGTGTCTTACACTCTGTGGAAATAACAATATTCCAAAAGGCTTACAATTTTTCTTAACAAATGAATTTCTACTAATTTCGATTATTATTTCATAAATGAATCCAGAAATAAACATAGTAAACAGTAGATAATTGCGTAATTACTAATAGAAATTTTAAATGTGCAAATAATTGGTAATTTCAAATGTTTCTAAAAAAATTAACTGTACATTCAGAACTAGTATTTATCGATTATAACATAGAAACTAAAGTATTTTATAAAGTAATTCCTTTCCATAAATTTTAGCTTGAAATATAACATAGCCTGTGTATAAAATTATATGAACGTTTTGTGGAAAGAAACAGAGATAATACTGACCTGTCCAAAATTCGAAAATAATACTGGTATCAACATCTTCTGTCGAGGAAAAGTAATGCAGGAGGAGGATGTCCCATTACAAGAAGTAGTGTTTGGCTGCCGATTCCAGCCATGATGGCAAAAAAAAACTCAATTATTTATTAAATGTCGTCGATGCTAGCAACAAACACGAACTATTGGCGAGATCAGAGGTAAGGAGAGCCAATATCATTCGACAATACAAAGTCTGAAATGAAATACAATTCACTTTCATTGTACAGGAAAGGAATGTCAAAGTAACGACATCCAAACGACGCGATTTAGGTTCATAGTTAAGGGTACAACCCTTTACACCTCATTAGAACCCGGTAACAAATAATAATATCAATAAAAAGTAAATTAATGGCCGATTGCACCATACAAGAATATTCAAAATCAAATAGTGCTATTGCAAGCCATAAAGGTTTCTCATACACAACACAAAATGTTTAAAACATTAAGTCATTTGTAAGGATAATCCAATATTTGAACGTGTTTTGTACGTGAGAGTTCGATTCTGTGAAGAAACAGGGGTGGCGTTGATTAGTAAACAACATTTTTATGAAGGTGCAGTAATGTAATTGCTTTGCGTGTCTTTTCTGTTTAGTAAGAGATGACATCCTACAATAATATATTGAACATTGCGATCAAGTGTGACTGTAAATCGGCGATTGTGAATAACTGAAAATATTTTCCCAACCTGGATACTACTTGATGTAGTGTACCAAATGTATTTTTGCTTTTCAGAAAATCTGCTCGATTAGTCGTATTGTCAAACACATGATGCGAATAATTGTTATTGTGTACATTCACCTAAAATCAAAAAAGGCACCAAGCCTTCTTTGAAGAATCAGCGATGGCAGATAGAAGCAGCATACGTCATGAGGGGGAAAGGAGTTCTATCCATAGATCATTCCGCATCGAAAAATCTGACTGCACAAGTGTACAAGACGGGTCACGTTAACATAGCTGGAACCATTACACGAATTAAAGATTTTCCTTACATATTTAATGAAACAATTTATTGTAGATGGATTCTCGCAGACAAAATTACTTGAACAGTTGTTACCTTTACTGGTGCTGTGAAGCTTGTGGTTAAGAGTAACAGTCCATAGATTACAAAATATGCTTATATCTTTGCAGCTGTCTGTACGGTACCAGTAAATGTTTCGGAAGGAATAGTGTACACATTTACGACTAATAGCGTAGCAGTTCTAACGACTGCAGCTATTTAAAAATTATGAAAGTTCTGCTGGTGCCTTTGTTGTGTACTTGCATGAAATTTATTTTGCAACTGAAAGAAAGAGTAATGGAAGAACATTAGTAATTAAGTGAAATAAAGACAGCCCGTTTGCTCTTCCGTCTGTGAAGGGTTCACCAGCAACCGCTGTCTATAGTCCCTGTATCATGGAATGCCTCAGTCAGTGTTAACTGTTGCAATCCATAGTATGTTAGAGAGATAGTATCGTCAGGGTTATAGATCCTCAAATATTAACCATTACTGTATGTTAGAAACGCTGACTAACTTTTCCAATATTGCAATAATTTTCGTTAATGGAGATCGTTTATTCACTTTGCCAAAAGACAGTGCAGCACCACAGAAGACGATGAATCCAGCAGTAAAAATAATCGAAATTTTGTCACTACCAACCTGTTATTTTTCGTAATATCTCATTCACGCTCACATTGTTCAGCTTTCTGATTTAAACATTGCACAGCAGTTGCTTTGACTTAACACATGTAAGTTGTCAGTTGGCACTGATGATCAGATTCAGTTATAACTGGGTATTATTTCGAGGTCACTGATAAGAATTACCGGTGTCAAGCTACACACTTAGGTGACATATTCAACCGTCACTCCCCTCCCCCTGGGAAACCAATGGAAGTTCATTGATTATATGTGCCGTACGGTATGACTGGTCAGCATTTCCACCAGGAATTTGCTAACGTAAGTCGGACCTTCCTTGATCCGCCTTGGTGGGTCGTGTCGTCGAATTTTCTCCTACCTGTGCGCGGTGCAGCTCACGCAAATGTCGTCCCGTGCAGATTCTTCATTGGCGCATTGGATGTCTCTGTCGGTGGAAGCTAATTATCTGAAATGGCTGTCGATCAACTTTTGGGTATCTATTTACTCGAAATTAACATTCAGAAAGCCGTAATATTACCACTCGTGTCACAAACTACTCGTAACCGAGAGCATGGCTACCAACGAACAAGACGGGAAAAGCCCTTAACGCCGACTGCCGACTTTGGCGCGCAGTCTGTATCTCTTACTAGTTTCGTCATAGCTCGTAGATTTCCGATCAAGTTCGTAGTTACTAAGATATGCATTTGTTAATGAACGGGTATGAATTTTAACGAGGTACAATTATGATAAATAGCTTTAAGCATCCAGAGGCTCCTCCTAGTATTCATGTTGTCGTAAATGACTTTAATTATTAAATATAAATAAATAAAATCGGTGACTTTGGCGCCAAGATGGCTGTACTTCCCGTCATGTATATTTCCCAGGCTAACGCTTGTTGCTACGGTCCAGCGCCGAGCCCCACCCCATTACGCGCGACATATGGTCGCTTCGTCACCTAGCAAGCCAGCGTGGGAAATGCTGTCCCATTCATGGCCGGCTACGGACTACAGCACTTCCTAACTCTCGTGAATACATCAATGAGAGACAATAATTTATTAAATCTGGTAAAAATATCTTCCTCACGTAAGAGGCACCTTACAAGCCCCACCCCTTCCCACTCCCATCACCCTGCACTAATAGAAAGGCTGAACCAATAGGAAGCGAGATTCCCTATTCCTCCCATTTATTGAACAGTACTATAAATCCGTCCGCAGCTCGTGGTCCCGCGGTAGCATTCTCGCTTCCCGAGCTCGGGGTCCCGGGTTAGATTTCCGGCGGGGTCAGGGATTTTCACCTGCCTCGAGATGATTGGGTGGTGTTGTGTCGTCTTCATCATCATTCATCCCAGTTACGGTCGGAGGGAGGCAATGGCAAACCGCCTCCCCTATAACCTTGCCTAGTACCTATTAATATTATAATTTGTATTATTATTAAGAAATACATATTCGATTATACTTCTAGTTCGTTATTGTTTCATCAGCGCTGTGTGCCCCTGATCTGGTAATAGCAAAACTGCTTGACAACGGGCCGGCCGGAGTGGCCGAGCGGTTCTAGCCGCTTAAGTCTGGAACCACGCGACCGCTACAATCGCAGGTTCGAATCCCGCTTCGGGCATGGATGTGTCTGATGTCCTTAGGCTAGTTAGGTTTAAGTAGTTCTACGTTATAGGGGACTGATGACCTCAGATGTTAAGTCCCATAGTGCTTAGAGCCATTGGAACCATTTTTTTGCTGGTCAGCGACACTCCCATAGTTTTGGCAGCACTGCCACACCAGCAACAGCCGTTGCCACAACCAACCACCGCTATAGGGACAGCTCAAAGAACAGCAGGCAAGTCCCCCCTCAAGAGTAATGTGATGCAGTTACGAGTCACTTTCTATTTATTATCATAAGATTAATACAATGAAGTACCCTCAAAAGAATGCCTGTGGCATCTGCACAGACAAATTTCAATGAAGTTCATTTCCGACGTGAAAGTTGCTTGAGATACGAATGTTGCAACTGATACACATGAGTCATTTAGGTGGCAATTCGTGCAATTTCGTATGTGACTGGCGACAGCATCTGCTAGGTATCGTTGTAAGCATACTTCAATGTTGTATGCGACTTATCAAATGTCATGGCAGTGCTAACATGCTTTACTGTCATATGAGGATTACCACGTCACATATAAATTTTTCCTCAATATAAATAATAGTTCAAGTATTTCTAATATTTGCAAATGTCGTTGTGATGTTATATATACAGTGTTCCACTGTTGCAAACAAGTGCGCTTGGAGACAGAGAGAGAGATGGAAACTTAAAAATTTTATTGATATTATAAATGAGTTAAAAAGACAGACACTGACTCTAGTGACAACTTTATCAAAGGAATAATTTGTTTGTAGATTTTGGAGGAACACACCTTAAATCATTTCCTCCTCTGCATCAGCAGGAAAACTAATGTGTAATATTGGTAAAGAGATACCTTTTCTCACCTATTCTTCCGAAAATTTCATCTGTTGGCATTGCTGTCTACGAAATCTTCTCCATCCTCCTCAGGCACGACGTTTCTAGCGGGTCGACTTGTATACTGCAGCACACACCAGTAGACCACGTTTCTGAACCATAGAAGACCACATTCCAGACAAACCTCTCATAAATCTATTTTTGGCATCCACGTTTAGTTTCTTTTATGTAAGTAGCAACCTTCTATTGTAATAATTTGAGTTTCCCCTGTGCGTTTCTCTTCTTTATTCGGCTGAACTTCTGCCATCTGAGTGATTTTACTTCCCAAGAACTGTGGTTAAGGATTTACAGGGTGAGTCACTAAATGTATTTGCCTCTGTAAGTTACGGAGTAATAGGCGACGGAAATATTTATTGCGATAGGTTACCATAAGAAACGTTACACTGTCTGCGGAGCTATGAACATAGTTTATTGTGTTATTATCCAAAGAGTTACAGCAGAAAGATACAACTTTTTAAATGCATCAGTAGTTGTTTCTATCATGCACTGGAATCAGTAACACCAGTTGTGTATACATCAGTTTAAATTACATTCCTATCACTTTTCGTTTGGCAGCTACAACCCTACAGAATTTCAGGGGCAGATTCCACACAAGCTGCGCATAATGCAGTGCGCCTTCTAAATGTGGTGCGGCCGAGTTGTAACGTCGCCGGTGTCGCGGAGTGAGAAGCTTCCTCGATGCACTGTTAGACTGCCGACTGATACCGCATACTGCCGTATACCCGACAATTCGAGCCGCACGAACAAACGGGGCTCAATATTCAACAGTTACTGACATCAGATGAAGATGGTATATTCGAACATCGAGTACGTTGACATGTTGCTGATGCTCGGAGAGTGCCGACACGACGCCACTGAAGCAGCCAAGGCGTACGCCGTGAGATATACTAGGTGAAGAGCTCCGGCAGCCATTACTTTCTTACGTGCCGAACAACGACTTCGGGAAACAGGCAGCTTGGTAATGCGCTGCAGGAACAGACGAAGAACTGTAAGAAGTGAGGAGACGCAGGTGTTTGTTTTAGCTGCAGTACACCACGATCCTCATGTCAGCTTACGAGCCGTTGCTGCAGTCACTGGCGTCAGTCTCACATTTGTGTGGCGTATAGTACACGGCAGCAGGTTTCACCCGTACCGCCTGTCACTGAGCCAGGAGCTGCATGGGAACGACTTGCGTGCGAGATTTACATTCTGTGAATGGGCCGTGCGTAATTTCACGCGTCTTTACAAGGTGTTATATTCTCTGATGAGTCCACGTTCACTAATTATGGTGCAGTGAATCTCCATAACGTGCATTACTGGGCCGCAGACAATCCTTGGCGGGTACGACCTGTCGACCGTCAACGTAGGTGGTCTATTAATGTATGGTGTGGAATCCTTGGAGATGAAATCATCGGTCCACACTACTTCCCAGGTGCACTGACAGGTGAGATATATCGCGCGTTTATAGTCGACAGTTTGGGTGGTCTCCTCTAACATGTGTGTCTACACACGTGAGTCCATATGTGGATGCAGCACGATGGTCACACAGCCCATTCTGCGCGTGCTCTAGTGGAAGAACTAAACAACAGGTTCGCAGGAAGGTGGTTGGGGTGCCATGGTTCTCATTCATTGCCTGCAATGTCGCCCGATTTAACACCATTAGATTTCTTTTTGTGAGGATATCTAAAGGATCGTGTTTATGTCACTGAGCCCACATCCCCAGATGATTTAAACCGGCGTATCGTGGACGCATGTTGCTCCGTGACATTGGTGGTGTTACATCTCGTCTGCAGATCCTTTAGAAGGCGCGTTGCGTTGTCCATTCAGAAATATGGACATACATTTGAACATCTCATTTTAATCAACTTTCCACCGCCAGACCATCCATCACCCACCACACAGCCATGTATTATGTACAGCGTGTGGTATCTGCCCCTGCACTTTGAAGTGTTGTAGCTTCCAAACTAAAGGTAATAGGAATGTAATTTAAATCGGTGTATACACAGCTGGTGTTATTGATTCCAGTGCATGATAGAAACGACTATTGTTGCATTTAAAAAAAACTGTATATTTCTGCTGTAATTCTTTGGATAATAACACAATAAACTATGTTCATAGCTCCGCAAACAGTGTAACGTTTCTTATGGTGACCTACCTCAATAAATATTTCCGTCACCTATTACTTCGTAACTTACAGAGGCAAACACATTTAGTGAAACACCCTGTATATGAGTCTGAATAGTACAGCATTAACTCTTATGTTACAGAAATGTGCTGGATGTTGCATACAAAATTTGTGTCTTCTCTGTATTTATTTTTATGTAATACTTCTCTTTGATGATCTTGTTCTTCATTACTAATATTTTTGCAGTTTTTCTTAGCTCTCCTCAGTGACTGCTATGTGGCGAGCAGTTCTCGTCATTTTGGATTTTCATTCCATTAAGTTTTATCCTTCCACTTTTTTACATTTCTTTCTCGAAATACAGACTGAACAACACCAGTGACAAGTCCTTGACTACTCTCTTCTGTGTATAGCAGTTCCTGTTTCGTCTAAATCCAAATTAGCTTTCTACAAAATTTGGTTCAGTTTTTTCGATCATAGATTGCTATTCTTGCGAATATTTTGAGTGTGTACGGCAACAGACTCAGGTTGCGACGTTCTTCACATTTCAGAGTTCAGATTTCTTTGGAATGAAATATACTATTGGAAATCTGGAATTTCCCCGGTTTCATAACCCTCTGTGATATTTAAAAATATAGTTGTGTGTTTCAACAGGCAATTTCTGCATCATATACACTTACACCCAAACCTTCAGGTGTCAGACACTCACATCGGTGCCAAATGTTGTGTGTCGATAGAGTATCAACCAAAACACTCATTTAGCTCTTGCTGTGTGCTGTCGTCCAGTAGCAAATGCGTAAACGGTAATTGAAAGTAACACCAGAACGATGGAGGACAAGAAAAGCGTATCTCTGAATCGCTGCTCTGTAGAAGTTGCGTGGGTAGTCGGTAAAGGCGATATACCAAAGGCCCTGTGTTCAAACCCCCAACGATGATTTTTTTTTAACTGCTTACGCGTGAAACTGTTATATGGGAGGAAATTTTCCTACATGTAAAAGGATTTTTCGGACTTCGTAGCAATGTTCTTTTGGCAGACTACTTTCATTTCGTGGGGCGGAGGGTCGGTTTTCTTCATATTAATAACCGGTCATTATTCATCAGTCATAGAAGCATCCAGAAGACAACATTTTCATAAACATGTGACAGAATTTTTACAGTCGGCTCTTTACATCGCCTGTCACCAAGCATTTTAGAGCTACTGCCAGCAGGAGGAAAGGCCGCTCCAGACTTGGAGAACAGACACCTGATACAGCCGCTCCTAACATGGAGTACGAACGCTGCTGAAGTTGATTCTTTCACCTTCTTCGGCGTTGGATCTCCAGACCTCGTCCGCCGTTGAAGCTGTTGACTAACGTCAAGAGAAATGGAAAGAGAAAGAGCTCCGACAGTTGAAGAATGAGCTATCGGAAGCACAAGGGCAAGAGCCATGAAAGGCAGAAAGAGGGAAATGAAAGACACGGATGCCCTAATACCGTCGAGGTCGGAAGTGACCAAGAGTTGACCGAGTGTGGTCGATAGAAAAAAAAACAGGAGGGACCTGGCACGAGTAAGTGGAAGCAATGCCAGGCCCAGCTTGAGGCCCCGTGCTCGCCACGCACGTCACGCAAGATGCGTGCCCCTGAACAGGCTTGGCGGCTAAACAAGCTAGCCCTCATATCCCGTGTTGCAACACTCAATGTCGGCACCATAACTGGACGGTAGAACGAACTATCTAGAACCCTTGAAACCCGACGCATAGACACCTGTGCAGTCCAAGAAACACGGTGGAGCGGAAAAAAAATCGTACGACATTGGATGCGGTTACAAGCTGATGTATAAGGGCACAAGCGGAACAGCTGGTGGCGTTGGCATTATAGTATCGCCCAAGTTTGACGGTAATATCTCTGAAGTGCAAAGATATGATGATCGCCTGATGAAGATTGTGTACATCACAGATGGCAGAAGAATCCACTTTTTCGGTGCATAAGCTCCACAAACTGGCCAAGCAACTTCCATCAAGGACGCCTTTTGGAGGATGCTTGATGCAAAGACTGCTGAAGTGCCCCCAGAAGATTATATCACATCGCTGGTGATCTGAACGTCACGTAGGGTGCAGAAAGGAAAAACCATACTGTTCACGGTGGACATGGCTTCGGAAAAAATAATGGGACGGTCAGCGTATCCGAGATTTCTCAGAAGCTCATAACCTGGCAATTGCGAACACGTGGTTCAAAAAGCGTGAATCACATCTAATCATGTATTACAGCGGCACTAACGCCACGCAGATCGACTACATCCTCGTGAGACGCCGTGATATCAAAGATGTGCTTGATGTAAAAGTCATTCCATATGAAACTGTTGCGACACAACACCGTCCATTGACCTGTAAGCTACGAATCAAGTTGCCAACAAACAAACGCGTAGATCGCACAGGATCTGCGAGAATCAAATGATGGAAATTCAAGGATAAGGAAGCCGACATCATAGCCCGAATTACTTTGCCACCAATTACCACAGTAGAAGAAAGCTGGGAGAAACTGAAAGAGTCTGCTCACTAAGATGCACATGCAATTCTTAGGATAACAAAACCAGGACGACGGATGATCGATAGACGTACGTGGCTTTGGAATGACACCCTCAAAGACGCGGTACACACAAAGAAACGATTGTATCATGCGTTTATTGCCGATAAAACACTAGAGCGATGGAATGCGTACAGAACAGCCTGAAGAGATGTAAAACAGGCTATAGCAGCAACCTAATCCTCACGTTATGCTATCCATACGCAAAACTTGACACACGTGAAGGAGAGCGGGACTTATATCGACTCGCCAAAGCAATATGTCGCAACTCAGAAGATGTTCATCGCTTCTACGGAGTCAGTGATGAGACCGGCAATCTGGTAGTTGACTCGAAGAAGGCCAGAGAACGATGGCGCAGCTACTTCAAGAAGATCTCAACAGAAGAGTTCTACCATCCACCAATACTCACCAGACATACTGTTGAAGGGCCCGTAAGAGAAATTGTAGTCGAAGTGGTCAAGACTGCATTGAGGAAACTGAATCCTGGGAAAGCCAACGGCCCAGATGGCCTTCCAGCAAAGTTATGGTGTTCCCATCATTGGAATGGTTAACGGAACTCTTCAACAAGACCATTGATGAGGGACTAATACCAATTGACTGGCAGCAGAGCTTCAACGTGCCTGTCTTTAAGAGGAAGGTACATCCTGCTGAGTTCACAAACTACCGTCCAATTCGACTTCTCTTCCACGCCTTGAAAATCTTTGAGCGTGTTCTGGACCAAAGGATCTGTGAGATCACACAGATTTCCAGAAACCAAGCTGGATTTGTCAAGAACTGCGGCAGAACTTGTAACCTCCCCCTCACTTATCGACCTTAATGACAGTGAAAAATTAAACCGCGTGTACCTAATGGAAATTTGGGAAAAGCAATCGTCACCGAAGTTAAACTGTCGGTAAAGAGGGAGGAAAGGGTTACATCTAAATGAAAGGAAAAATGCAAATGAAACTGGTGGAAATTAATTTTGAAAAGGGGCAAAGTTAATAAAGAAAGTAAATGTGCGGCCGTTACGTTAACAATTAACTAGCGGTAATTAGATATTTGAGATCTGGGGGAAATTACGGTCGCCAGTCCTAAGGACAATTACTATAGTAACTGAAAAAGAAAGGTTATTACACATATAATTAGCACTAGAAGCGTGGCAACTGGAGGTTGACACGTGTAGTGTGAAAACTGAAAGTTTGTCAGAAGTAATAAATTTCGCTACACTCTGACTTTATTTAGCAAAAGAATTAACAAAACCGGAAAATCGAAAGTTAATTTAGTGACTGAAGTTAATAGTGAGCTTTCTTTCTGAAGCACATCGAAATTCAGTAAAGTACGGTTAGTCTTGGACTACCTCAACAATCATTTCAAAAGCTACTTGAATCTACGCAATTTAGAAATAAGAGATTTAACTTTGAACTTGAATTAAATGATTCTGAACAATTAACAATAGTAAAATTTAATACGTACCAAGCTGAGCTGCAGTCACAGGTAAGCTAAAATATGGTAACAAAACTAGCACTCTTAATTTGTGCTTGTGTAATCTAAGTATTGTAGCCAGCTATGAATACTTTAACTGAAGTTTGAAATTAAAGCAGTGAAATGGAATTATGCTGGCGTTTGAATTTCAACGACACTCGGGTTCATTTCGGAAAAGGAAGGGACCCTGCTTGGTAATGCAATTGGGACAATGAGCAACAAAGGTTCATGCTAAGTAGCTGTAATTTTGTGATGCAACAATTTTAAAAGTTTGAAAAGCTGAGGTCTGCCATACAGTTCTAAAACTTTACGTGCTTCCAGTCATCCTTGTTGGTTGATTGAAGGTTTGAAGCCGTCGATCGAGGATGTGGCGACAGTCACTCATTGTCGGCCGTCGCTGTTGCAGAAGCTGGATGTTGGCGCGCCTTCTTCTCGACACGATCACCAGACGAAACGGGCTCTTGATGTGCGCCAGCTAATGCTTCCCGTCCGCGACACCATGTCAGAAACTATCATCGCAAGTCGAGCGCAATTACATGCTGCCAAACCCCGAAAGCGCGGCAACTCGCGGGAGCTTCACACCACACACCTGCTCCACTCGCTACTCCCCAGCCAGACTCCCCCATGCTCTGCCCGCGCTCCACGCGGCAGAGTTCACTACCAAAGATCCTACACACTTTGATTCTTCACACGACCTATCGATGTAATCGTTCGATAGCAGTTTTCCCTAGGCAAGACCCAGCGTAAAAATACAAATAATATTTACGAAACAAACCAATTATACATCGACATAAGTGCATATATATATATATATATATATATATATATATATATATATATATACAAACAGTAAAACAATTACAATATATAAAGAGACAGAAATGTCATATCTTGAGGTAACAAAACAAGGAAAAAAAATAATAGTACAATAGATGGAAATAGGAGGATATGCATTTCCGGCGTTACAAACTGTTGCGATTCATGCTGCGAAGACTCTTAATCGAGAAACATCATGAGAAAGCCAAGCCGCTGCATCTAGCATCCCTGGATCTCGAAAAGACCTTTGATCAGGTGCCACACAGTCTCATGTGGCTAATACTTCGACAGCATGATGTGCCAGAGTAGCTTATTAAGTGGGTGCAGTTACTTTATGCACAGCCAAGAAATTGTGTCCATACAACCTCAGGACTATCCAAGGACTCCCCCATCACAATCGGCATCCATCAAGGTTCAGTATTATCACCACTTCTGTTCATTTTAGTAATGGACACCGCGACAGCTGGCCTGCACCGGTCATTACCATAGACCCTACTTTATGCTGACGACATGATGCTGGCAGCAGAAAACAAGCTTGATCTGTAGAACCCAACTCAAGAATGAAGTGACCGGTTGGTGCAACACGGTTTGCGCCTTAATTTGGAGAAAACCGAGTACATGACATCAGACAGACATGGAATGGGAACCATCACAATTAATGGTGAGTAAGTTTATGTACCTTGATCCCACGATCACCGTTGGCGGCCGACTCACCGAAGAGGCCAACACCAGAACTCAGGCAGCCTGGATGAAGTGGCGAACAACAACCGTAGTCACTTGCGACCGCAGAATGAAAGATAATTTAAAATCAAAAATCTACCGCTCTGTCATCCGACCAGTCATCTTGTATGGTTGTGAGTGCTGGCCATCTACAGTTGAGACAGGACGCCATCTAAGTGCAATGGAAACGAAGATGCTAAGGTGGACAGCGAGCCTCACTAAGTTAGATCACGTTTCTAATGACAGCCTTAGGAAACAGTCTGGTTTTACAGCGATCCACGACAAGATGCGTGAGAGTCGTCTTCAATGGTTTGGGTCTGTTTTACGGCCGGTGATGACTCTATTGCCAAGGCGGGTTACACCTTTGAAGTCGTAGGCAGTAGACCCAAAGTACGACCTAAGCAACGTTGGGTTGCGTTGGGCTGATACGATTCATAAGGACCTTAAATGCGTGAACATCCACCCAGATGCGTCCCGCAATAGAGGGAAATTGAGACAACGGACCCATGTAGCAGACCCCGCAGGCACGCGGGACAAACTCTGAAGGAAAAGAAGGAAGAAGATTCATCAGTCATAGGAGGAAGTTGGAATTGTTGTTTTACAAGAGCCTGGCAACTATTTCTGTGGTCAGCCAGGAAGTGATGGAGAACATACTGACCATAGTTCCCAGTCTGCAAGTCAACGTTCTTGTCCAGCCCACTGAAAGAACTGTTTATATTATCTATTTGCTCAGCAGGATCAGGAATATGATTAATAATGAAGATTTTGAGTTCTAATTGATACATATATTTGGCAATGTTTCAAACGAACAACAAGGCAATATTCGTTAAGTTCATACTGACAGTAAATCTCTCTGTCATAAACAGCACTATGAGCAGTTCAGAAGGAAGCTCGGCCGTAAGTTTCTACTAAATTGTCTTTCGCCCTGACTACTGATAATCATAATAAATGCTCTCACACAAGTGAAAAATAATTGTCACTACTTGCCATGCGGATTTGTTAACAATACGGGCGGCACACTAACAGTTACTTTTGCGAAATATAAGCGATACAGGACGGTGTGCAGTCCTCGCGAGTTCACTCTGTATTATTGCTGAAAATAAGCGTTTTGTAACAGCCCGTCTCTGACGTCATCCGAGGCAGCGTGCACTCCGGACTTTGACTGACGTGGATCTTACGGTGTCTGGGTGTGAACTGAAGCCTAGACTTGCCTCTCGGGCTGTATTTATGTATGTGCTGTCATCCACTCTATGCCCACTGTAGCAGCCTCTAAACGGCCGCTTTCTCAGACACACAGTATTTTATAACAATGTCATGAATCAATTTAGAATCTTCGTAGTTTTTAGATGTGTATAGGTCACTTGGTTAAAATCAAAGAAAAAGTTTTAGCTCGCCTGTATTAAAACTTTGCCTTCTAGAATTTTTAGAACGAAACTGACAGTAGAACATGACCTCTGAAGTACAACTTTAAGAGACCTTGCGTTGGTTTTTATTAACATCAAGTCCTAAAACTTGTTTTGGCTGTATTATTTAATTGGTTTCATCACGTGCTATGACCAAAACTTTCTACCATTAATATAACAGATACTTAATCTACTACAAATAAGTACGTTTTTGTTACAAATTTAGTATTCAGTAAATTACTCGAAAACTATTAGAGGTTGCTTAATGTCGTAATGTAGTTATTGTTTTATGTAGAACTGAGGCGTCATAGAAATTTTCACATTTATAAGTTTAATTTTTCTTAAAATCGTGGATTTTGACCAAAATATTTGTTTAATCACGTTGAGACTTGTTCCAGTTAATTCTGACGTACATCCTCACATTATGACCGATTTCTGGCTTCCTAGTTTTATTGTTTAGCGCCATTTATTTTTTTTCTTCAAACGATGTATGTAGGTAAAATACTGATCTAATCATTCCGATACTTGACAGTTTAAACATTATTACATTAAAGCATATGTTTACAAGGTTCGAAAAACTTTCAATTTCATTATTAATTATTGTGCAATACTTGTGTGCTACGCGCACACGCATTATGGTGACGTGGCGCTTCTAGCAGTGATCTGGGGTATTGTGTTGTATCGTATGAAACTGGGGACCTACAAACGACGGAGAGGCTTCGTCCCCACCATAGACCACTGTGGTTCACAATCCCACAACGGGCTAGAGCAACCCACTCACCCCACCGCCGCCTCAGACCGAACCCAGGATTATTGTGCCGTTCGGTCCCAGGAACGTCTCAAACCGGCCGACTGTAGCCCCAAATGTTTGCTTGGTGGAGTAATGACGGTGTACGCGTACGTGGAGACAGTGTTTGCGCGGCAGTCGCCGACACAGTGTAACTGAGGCGGAATAAGGGGAACCAGCCCACATTCGCTGAAGCAGATGGGAAACCGCCGTATAAACCATCCACAGGCTGGCCGGCACAGCGGACCTCGACACTAATTCGCCGAGCGGATTCGTGCCGGTGCCAGGAAAACAGTGCGTTAGACCACACGGCTAACCGGGCGGGCCGATCTGGGGTAAGTCCTGGCACACTGGCTCACCTCTGTATCTCTCAAACGGTACAGCGCTTGTTTCAACACAGCTTCGTTGGTCGAAACTAGGAAACATATAGACTTCATTTGTATTGAGAGGAGACGTGTTCTGTCGGTCATGTGCAACAGAACTCACACCACATATAATGAAACAGCTAGTGCATTTGTAGTTTCACAGAATGAATATAAACAATCGGAACAATAAAATAAAGAAACAATTGCATTACACGTGCGGAAGTATTATTAGTATCTTATAACACTTCCACGCATAACACAGTTAAAAAATTGTCGTCATTGGCGTTTGAACCCAGGACCCCTAGTACGACGATCTTACACTCTACCAAACTACCCTCGTAAGCGTTCTGTATTAATTACCCACAGTCATGCTTTTAGTGTGCTCCATAGTTCTGGTGTTACTTTCAACTAAAGTTTACGGCCGTTCCTCTGGACGGCAGCACATAGTATGAACTACACTACTGGCCATTAAAATTGCTACTCCACGAAGATGACGCGCTAAAGACGCGAACTTTAACCGACAGGAAGAAGATGCTGTGATATGCAAATGATTAGCTTTTCAGAGAATTCACACAAAGTTGGCGCCAGTGGCGACATCTACAACGTCCTGACATAAGGAAAGTTTCCAACCGATTTCTCATTCACAAACAGTAGTTGACCGGCGTTGCCTGGTGAAACGTTGTTATGATGCCTCGTGTAAGGAGGAGAAATGCGTACCATCTACATCTACATCTACATCTACATCTACATTTATACTCCGCAAGCCACCCAACGGTGTGTGGCGGAGGGCACTTTACGTGCCACCGTCAATACCTCCCTTTCCTGTTCCAGTCGCGTATGGTTCGCGGGAAGAACGACTGTCTGAAAGCCTCCGTGCTCGCTCTAATCTCTCTAATTTTACATTCGTGATCTCCTCGGGAGGTATAAGTAGGGGGAAGCAATATATTCGATACCTCATCCAGAAACGCACCCTCTCGAAACCTGGCGAGCAAGCTACACCGCGATGCAGAGCGCCTCTCTTGCAGAGTCTGCCACTTGAGTTTATTAAACATCTCCGTAACACTATCATGGTTACCAAATAACCCTGTGACGAAACGCGCCGCTCTTCTTTGGATCTTCTCTATCTCCTCCGTCAGACCGATCTGCTACGGATCCCACACTGATGAGCAATACTCAAGTATAGGTCGAACGAGTGTTTTGTAAGCCACCTCCTTTGTTGATGGACTACATTTTCTAAGCACTCTCCCAATGAATCTCAACCTGGTACCCGCCTTACCAACAATTAATTTTGTATGATCATTCCACTTCGTTCCGCACGCATACTCCCAGATGTTTTACAGAAGTAACTGCTACCAGTGTTTGTTCCGCTATCATATAATCATACAATAAAGGATCCTTCTTTCTATGTATTCGCAATACATTACATTTGTCTATGTTAAGGGTCAGTTGCCACTCCCTGCACCAAGTGCCTATCCGCTGCAGATCTTCCTGCATTTCGCTACAATTTTCTAATGCTGCAACTTCTCTGTATACTACAGCATCATCCGCGAAAAGCCGCATGGAACTTCCGGCACTATCTACTAGGTCATTTATATATATTGTGAAAAGCAATGGTCCCATAACACTCCCCTGTGGCACGCCAGAGGCTACTTTAACGTCTGTAGACGTCTCTCCATTGATAACAACATGCTGTGTTCTGTTTGCTAAAAACTCTTCAATCCAGCCACACAGCTGGTCTGATATTCCGTAGGCTCTTACTTTGTTTATCAGGCGACAGTGCGGAACTGTATCGAACGCCTTCCGGAAGTCAAGAAAAATAGCATCTACCTGGGAGCCTGTATCTAATATTTTCTGGGTCTCATGAACAAACAAAGCGAGTTGGGTCTCACACGATCGCTGTTTCCGGAATCCATGTTGATTCCTACATAGTAGATTCTGAGTCTCCAAAAACGACATGATACTCGAGCAAAAAACATGTTCTAAAATTCTACAACAGATCGACGTCAGAGATATAGGTCTATAGTTTTGCACATCTGCTCGACGACCCTTCTTGAAGACTGGGACTATCTGTGCTCTTTTCCAATCATTTGGAACCCTCCGTTCCTCTGGAGACTTGCAGTACACGGCTGTTAGAAGGGGGGCAAGTTCTTTCGCGTACTCTGTGTAGAATCTAATTGGTATCCCGTCAGGTCCAGTGGACTTTCCTCTATTGAGTGATTCCAGTTGCTTTTCTATTCCTTGGACACTTATTTCGATGTCAGCCATTTTTTCGTTTGTGCGAGGATTTAGAGAAGGAACTGCAGTGCGGTCTTCCTCTGTGAAACAGCTTTGGAAAAAGGTGTTTAGTATTTCAGCTTTACGCGTGTCATCCTCTGTTTCAATGCCATCATCATCCCGTAGTGTCTGGATATGCTGTTCCGAGCCACTTACTGATTTAACGTAAGACCAGAACTTCCTAGGATTTTCTGTCAAGTCGGTACATAGAATTTTACTTTCGAATTCACTGAACGCTTCACGCATAGCCCTCCTTACGCTAACTTTGACATCGTTTAGCTTCTGTTTGTCTGAGAGGTTTTGGCTGCGTTTAAACTTTGAGTGGAGCTCTCTTTGCTTTCGCAGTAGTTTCCTAACTTTGTTGTTGTACCACGGTGGGTTTTTCCCGTCCCTCACAGTTTTACTCGGCACGTACCTGTCTAAAACGCATTTTACGATTGCCTTGAACTTTTTCCATAAACACTCAACATTGTCAGTTTCGGAACAGAAATTTTCGTTTTGATCTGTTAGGTAGTCTGAAATCTGCCTTCTATTACTCTTGCTAAACAGATAAACCTTCCTCCCTTTTTTTATATTCCTATTAACTTCCATATTCAGGGATGCTGCAACGGCCTTATGATCGCTGATTCCCTGTTCTGTACATACAGAGTCGAAAAGTTCGGGTCTATTTGTTATCAGTAGGTCCAAGATGTTATCTCCACGATTCGGTTCTCTGTTTAATTGCTGGAGGTAATTTTCGGATAGTGCACCCAGTATAACGTCACTCGATGCTCTGTCCCTATCACCCGTCCTAAACATCTGAGTGTCCCAGTCTATATCTGGTAATTTGAAATCTCCACCTAAGACTATAACATGCTGAGAAAATTTATGTGAAATGCATTCCAAATTTTCTCTCAGTTGTTCTGCCACTAATGCTGCTGAGTCTCCGACTTTGATAAAGGTCGGATTGTAGACTATCCCGATTGCGGTTTATAGTATCGCGACACTGCAGCTCGCGTTCGTCGAGATCCAATGACTGTTAGCAGAATATGGAATCGGTTGGTTCACGAGGGTAACACGGAACGCCGTGCTGGATCCCAACGGCATCGTAACACTAGCAGTCGAGATGACAGGCATCTTACCCGCATAGCTGTAACGGATCGTGCAGCCACGTCTCGATCCCTGAGTCAACAGATGGTGACGTTTGCAAGACAACATCCATTGGCACGAACAGTTCGACCATGTTTGCAGCATCATGGACTATCGGCTCGGTTACCCTTGACGCTGCATCTAAGACAGGAGCGCCTGCGATGATGTACTCGACAACGAACCTGGGTGCACGAATGGCAAAACGTCATTTTTTCGGATAAATCCAGGTTCTGTTAAAAGCATCATGATGGTCGCATTCGTGTCTGGCGACATCGCGGTGAACGCACATTGGAAGCGTGTATTCGTCATCGCGATACCCAGCGTGATGGTATGGGGTGCCACTGGTTACACGTCTCGGTCACCCCTTGTTCGCAATGACGGCACTTTGAACAGTAGACGTTACATTTCAGATGTGTTACGACCTGTGGCTCTAGCCTTCATTCGATCCCTGCGAAACCCTACATTTCAGCAGGATAATGCACGACCCCATGTTGCAGGTCCTGTACGGGCCTTTCTGGATACAGAAAATGTTCGACTGCTGCCCTGACGAGCACATTCTCCAGATCTCCCACTAATTGTAAACGTCTGGTCAATGGTGGCCGAACAACTGGATCGTCACAATACGCCAGTCATTACTCTTGATGAACTGTGGTGTCGTGTTGAAGCTGCATGGGCAGCTGTACCTGTACACGCTATCCAAGCTCTGTTTGACTCAATGCCCAGGGGTATGAAGGCCGTTATTACGGCCAGAGGTGGTTGTTCTGGGTACTGATTTCTCAGGATCTTTGCACCCAAATTGCGTGAAAATGTAATCACATTCAGTTCTAGTATAATATAATTGTCCAATGAATACCCGTTTATCATCTGCATTTCTTCGTGGTGTAGCAATTTTAATGGCCAGTAGTGTAAATCGGAGTTTTGGTTAATACGCTATAGATATACAACGTATTGTACCGATCTGCGTATCTGACGCCTGGAGGTTCGGATGTTTGAAACATTGAAAACACCACAGGGAGAGGGAAGAAAGGTAGAAACGCGAAACTTTGCGCGTAATTACAGTGAGACCCGATTCACAAATGACCTAAGTTTGATATCCGTGATGATGCCCAAAGACCCTTTTTAAACGGCGCACAGTGGACGGTCACGATCATATCCCGAATCAAGACGGACGTTAGTAGACGCAGAATTACAGGTAGACAGGCGTGTTAAACGATTTCTCTCTCAGTAAACCCAGTTTGGGAGGGACCTGACCGCTAGCACGGAAGCTGCAGGCTGGGTGGCTCGCCAGGTTGATAATTCGGAGTGTTCCGTCAGGCGATGTTGAGGGCTGTGGACACGAGACGGCACCCACATGCGACATACCAGGTCTGGAGCGACCGGGAACAAGTCGAGGCGAGAGGATCGAAGGAAGATGCAGCAAGTGATCGGGGATCCTGCAGTGCCCCGCTCCACCATACAAGCAGACGTACGGGTGCCAGTTGTTCCACAAACCATTTCCGCACACCTTGCAGTTGCGAATTTGCAATCCAGAACGACGTGGACTGACAAAACGTGGTGTTTAGTGATAAATCGCGAATAGTTATTGGATCGGGTGATAAAACCGTACGGGTATGGAGGCAGACTTTTGAACATGTTTACACCAACGCTGTCGTACGCCATAGTGCCCTCACAGCCTGTGTAATGGTTTGGAGGATCATAGCCGACGACTGTCGGTCCCCTCTAGTTGTGATACGTGGAACGTTAAGGGATCAGCGTTATTATGACGAAATTCTTCGACACCATGTGTGTCCTTTCCTATGTCGTCCGCTATGGGCACCTTCCAGCACGATAATGCTTGTGAGCATAGAGCTCGAGCTGCTCAAGACTCCGTACATCATATTCAGATTCTTCCATTGCCGACTTGCTCACCAGACTTGTCCCCTATAGAGCAGTGGTTCTCAAATTTTCCTCGGGGCCCCTCTCACGAGGAAGAATAGTATCAGGCTTCCACCCGCCCGAAGCTTATTTTATTAATAAAATAGTCATTATAGCGTTGCCATATTCGCTTTTACCAAATTCAATTTAGAACGATTTTATGCAACCGAAACCAAAACTACAAGAAGTATTTTAATGAAAATACGGAAGAAGTTTCTTTCTTCATCACACTGTCGTTCATTCAACAACTGTGAAATATTTACAATTCAACAAGCAGAGATTACAAGGGTACTAAATTACATTAGAAAGTTCTATGTGATTGATAAGCTTGCTGTTAAGAAAAAAGTTTCTAGAGACAGGGAACAGTAAGAGAAACAGCCAATGGAAGTTCTTAACTTAAATTTAGCTTTGAACGGTAGTTTGACTTTATAACTGCCAAAGCGGGAAAGCCAGTATAGCACAAGTATGTTGTTGCAAATGGAATCATGACATTGATTGCATTTTGGCTCAGTGTAGGGAATTTTTTTTCTAATATTGTATCGTGGTTATAATATCACACTTACAAGCATTCATCTACGTACTTCGCCATGATCTACAATCGGGATTAGGTATCATTTGATAGGTTGTACATCATATATGTCAAAATTTAAAGAAGACTCACATTGTCACATATACCTTGTAAATAGTTGTTAATGCTTATTGCATGGATTGTCTTTAGTATCAAAACAGTGTAATGAATAATTGCCTGTACTAGTAGAGGTAGGAACGTCAGTGGAAATAAAACGGCAGGCGTAACTCAGGCCCTTGGTGGAAAAGCCCGCACAGGTGTGTTGGTCCAGCTGAACACAAGAAGTAGCCCAAGACGGACGGACGGATCACCTGAGCGCTGAAGCACAGTACGGTGGCCAGCGGGTATTATAGCGAGACCAGAAGGATAACCGGATAATATTTTTGGAAACCCTGAAAACCTTGGAGGCTGCAGAGAAGAACAAGGACGCGTTAACTCGGGAATCACGCAGGCTGGGATACTTCTGAGGATTTTTACTCTGAAATACGTACCATTATGAATTCGTAATTAACGGGGATAGGTACTTCCTCTCAAACTTTCCGCGCTGGACGACAAAAGACTAAAATATGAATGGTCGACGTTCGGAAGAATCTGTAGAGAGGGAGAATATTGGGTGGTTTCGAGAATATGATTCGCCTTCTGCAGTTACAAGGGAAGCGAGCCGACCTTTCCTGGGAAGCCAGGAGTGAGAAAAAGAGGTCTTCCGTTTTGAGCGCCCATGTTTGACGGACGCTCAGTATCAGCTTTTGTTGGTACAGAGAGATTTGCTGTCTTTGCTCTCTGGAGAATTTATAGTTAGAATGGTTAGGCACTGTACTGTTGCGAACTATACGATTCTGAACTTCGGGTAGGGAGTCGTCGTTGAATACGCTTGAGTACCCAGCGTTCAGTGATTGAGGGAACTTCTTCTGTCTGTACTAACATTGAAACGTTATCTGAATTCCGTTCTTGTGGCTGGCCGTTGGCGTTTCTTGCCTGTATATGTTATGGGTTTTAATGTTTCACATAGTACATTTTTATACATTGTTAGCAAGAATATTAGTTGGGGACGCCATATCCAAGATGCTACTCCAGGCAAGTGTAAAATGAATCTGTAGAACAGAAAATACTGAACGCGAAAATGAAGTTTAGTCCCTGTCTGACTACCCCCTGAAATAGATCTTAGGTGATGATGATACAATTTCCTCCTTCTTGCTCTTTAACATATAAATTACAACATATTCATAAATGAATGATTAAGGGAACTATTAACTACTAAATGATAAATGCTCTTTGAGCCTATACATTTATTGTAGATTTAAATCCCATTGTATGTCACAAATTTTATATATCAATGTCCAATTGACATAAAGAGATACAAATGAATTTCCTAACTAATATTACTGATCAGTTGCTCAAATCTGCCCCTTTTTATGGCTATGCGATGTAATGTAAATAATTAGCACCCTGGACTCGCATTCGGGAGGACGACAGTTTAATCCCGCGTCCAGCCATCCTGATTTAGTTTTTCCGTGAATTCCCTAATTCCCTAGATCACTTCAGGCAAATGCGGGATGGTTCCTTGGAAAGGGCACGGCCGATTTCTTTTCCCATCCTTCCCTAATCCAAACTTGTACTCCGTCTTTAATGAACTCGTTGTCGATGGGACGTTAAACACTAATCTCTTTCTATAATATAAATAATGCGAGATGATGACATCATCTACGTATCAAACACTAGAAGACACTACTTTCAAAGATCATCTACAGTGGTGTGCAATCTCAGTAGAAATCAAACTTACGTGGTCACAGCTGTTTAGCTTTACAGCTTAAAAAAAAACGAAGAAATTAGCAATATCACCATATGTACTGCGTCCAGTGCGCCGGAGTTATGGTTCTCGTAGACGTCTGCGACAATGGAAGAACACCAGCGAAAAAAAAAAAAAAAAAAAAAAAAAAAAAACTCATTTAAACACTAGGACAGCAGAAGGTGGTCCTCTGACAAGTATAATCTAATACTGTCTTCTCCTCTCTGTGTTCTACAGACAAGAAACACGAACTCCCAGACTCAAGGACGGAATTCAGATAACGTCTCAAAGTGAGTATAGGCAGAAGAAGTGCTCTCAATCACTGAACTCTGCATACTCAACGACGACTCCCTACCTGAAGGCGAAGTCCAGAATCGTATAAGTTCGAAACACCGAGCGAGGTGGCGCAGTGGTTAGCACACTGGACTCGCATTCGGGAGGACGACGGTTCAATCCCGTCTCCAGCCATCCTGATTTAGGATTTCCGTGATTTCCCTAAATCGTTTCAGACTAATGCTGGGATGGTTCCTTTGAAAGGGCACGGCAGATTTCCTTCCCAATCCTTCCCTAACCCGAGCTTGCGCTCCGTCTCTAATGACCTCGTTGTCGACGGGACGTTAAACACTAACCACAACCACAACATGTTCGAAACAGTAAAGTGCCTAATCGCTCTTACTATAATATCTCTTAAGAGGAAACACAGCAAGTCTATTTGTACCAACAAAAGTTGATACTTTCTCTCCACTTCTGGCTTCCCAGCAAAGCTCGGCTCCCCTCTTTTGTAACTACAGAAGGCGTATCATATTCTCTAAACCATCGAATATTCTCCCTCTCTACGCATTCTTCCAAACGCCGACCATCCATATTTTAGTCTTTTGTCGTCTAGTGCGGAAAGTTTTTGAGGATATACCTATCCCCGTTAATTAGGAATTCATAACGGTACGCATCTCAGAGTAAAAATCCTCAGAAGTAACCCAGCCTGTGTGATTTCCAAGGTGACGCTTCCTTGTTCCTCTGTGCTGCGTCCAAGATTTTTAGAGTTTTAGAAGTATTATCCTGTTATCCTTCCGGCCCCGCTACAAACCGGCCGGTCGCCGCTGTACTGTGCTTCAGCGCTCAGGTGCCCCGACCGTCCATCTTGAACTACTTCCTATGTTAAGCAGAACCAACACACCCGTGTGGGCTTTTCAATCCAGGGCCTGAGTTGCGCCTACTGTTGCATTTCCACTGGTGTTCCAACCTCTGCTAGTATAGGCAATCATTCATTACGCCATTTTGTTAATAAAGACAATGCTTCACCTTTCATGCAATAAGCGTTAATAACTATTTACAAGATGTACTTGACAATGTCAGTCTTCTTTAAATATTCGTATATACGATGACTAACCTATCAAATGATACCTACTAATTCCTATTCTAAATGGCAAAGAATGTAGATGAGTGCTTGTAAGGCGCGAAATTATAGCCACCTTACAATATGTATCCAAACGTCCAACAAAGACACTTCATTGAATTTACTCGTCAGTGAATTCACAAGTGAGATCAATAAGTTGTTCGCCGGCCGGGGTGGCCGAGCGGTTCTAGGCGCTACAGTCTGGAACCGTGCGACCGCTACGGTCGCAGGTTCGAATCCTGCCCCGGGCATGGATGTGTGTGATGTCCTTAGGTTAGTTAGGTTTAAGTAGTTCTAAGTTCTAGGGGACTGATGACCACCGATGTTAAGTCCCATAGTGCTCAGAGCCAAACAATAAGTTGTTCTTACGCTTTCAGGTTTAGGCATAGTGACCCAGCAGCGTTTGTGAAGAATTCTTAATCCAATTAAATTTAACAAAATCGTCACTAAAATACTTTTCGAAGTGAACTTTCAGTGTCTCAAGACGATGAAGAATGCACACTTTTATATCCATTGCAAGTGTCGTATTATCTTTGCCCTCTAACAGTGACAGTAGAGTAGGGAACGTATCAGGCATGCTTCTTTCTATTTGGCTTTGCCACAGCTCTAATTTCCTTATGAACACATCCACTTTTTCATTCCAGTGTAATGCAGGTACCTCATTATCTTGAGTTGAAGTATTAAAAATATTTACTTTAAAAAAATACCTGCGAGGTAAGCCATTTGCAATGGAAAACCTATGTTGCTGAAACAGTCTCCCAGAGAGAGAAATTTGTCCTTTAAGAAACGTAATACTTCAGTTCAAACATTTGCTTTACTACATTACCCTTGGAAAGCCATCGAGTGTTTCTGAAAAGAAAAGAAAAGAAAACCAAAAGCAATTGAGCATGATCAGTACCCATTTCCTCACATAGAACAAGCGTTGAATTTATAGACTTTGCTTCACTAATATTGACAGTTTCTAAATCAGTTTGCAGCACTTAATGAAAGAGTGACCAGAGGTTCCCAATGTAAGAAGAAGTGTCGAATATAAACAATCAAATAAGTATTTTTATGGATATCAGTCGCTTCATCCACTTGAAGAGCAGTACAGTTGTGTAGAAGCAACTTCTGACACCGAATGTAACAGCAACACCAAATGTAACGGGAAGAGGTAGAAGGCACCATATTAACAGTCATCCTGGTTTCCCAAGTGATTTACCACTTCCAGCTACAGTGCCCCCATTCCTCTCGGTCTGTGTCACCGGGCCCCGCAATGCTGAGGACACCACTTCACTGCCAGCAAAATGACTTGGTGTGGAAGGGCTGCCTCAGTGACCTGTGCAACGCCCTGCAGAGTGTTGGCCTTGTGCAGCCATGGAGCTGTGATGACATCAGGACGTGTCTGCAGTCGACTCAGCGGTCTTCGCCCATGTTGTCTCAGAGCTGCTCGCAGGAAGCCGCAAGGCGGCCGTGGCATGCTTCTTCACTGGCGTGGCTAAGATCGTGGTGACAACAAGCGCCCACAGCCCGGTGTCCAAATCTGTGGCCCCCGCTTTGGGATGCCTCCGACGTGTGTTGGAAGCCAACAAGACTGCCCTCAGTAGTGAGCCATGGCGTGGCTCGCCGCTGGCTGGCTCAGAAGGTTGAACCAGCGACCTGCGTGTACTGGAACGCTGGCGCCCCATATGCTCTGTTGTGCTAACGTGCTGATTTGCGTCAAGTACTCACAACACTTAGGTTGGCTAGTGGACCCCTTCTACCTATGACTTTTGCCATGCAAACTGCTGCGTGTACTTTTTCCGGCGGTTCTACGCCCCTGTGGCCTCTATTTTACTTCACAACTGCTGGTGAGTGTAACTCACTGTAAACTGGCCTGCACGTGGCTGTAGCTTGCACACTCAGAAATATTGCACCAAAACTGACTTTCCCTATCCCGAAAAGTAGTGCCGCTACAATTGTTACACAATTTATCGATTAACTGCTCGAGTATATCGTCACTAAAGTCTAAAATTCTTCAGTGCACTGTGTCATTGGAGGTAGGAATACTTTTCAACTACTGAACAAATGAGTCGCCATACATTGTTGATGCTGTATTAGTCGCTACTGATGAAACCAGAGTTTCTGCAACCATGTGTCGTTTCTTGAATTTCGTAACCTCATGCGAAATCTGGTGAGACGCTAACAGGACCTTAGAAGTCACATTCGTTGTTTTAGCAAAGGCTTCTGATTGACAATAAGTTCCTTGACAAAAAAGAATCTTTTGGTTTCCCGCTACTGCAGGGTGTTTTTGGTTCAAAATGTTTCTTTAATTTGTTTGGCTTTGTACTGGTTCAAATGGCTCTGAGCACTATGCGACTTAACTTCTGAGGTCATCAGTCGCCTAGAAGTTAGAACTAATTAAACCTAACTAACCTAAGGACATCACACACATTCATGCCCGAGGCAGGATTCGAGCCTGCGACCATAGCGTTCGTTCGGTTCCAGACTGTAGTGCCTAGAACCGCACGGGCTTCGTACTATAAACGGCTAAAATGGTTAAATAAACTACACTGCAGACAGTCTTCACTACTGATTGTAGCTTTCGTGAAGCCTAACACTAAGTGGTTCTTATCATACCTTCTGGTTGTCGCCTTTGCACCATATCCCTTCCCTCCACCAGTTCATGGATCACTGGTTTCTTTGTGTCTGCCACTAAGCAGAAACAGCTTCATAAAGCAGTGAAGTCTTTCTCGAGAAATCTGATAGATTGTAAAGAGGCGCCGAGATACACGAGCGAAAGCTTGAACTGCGCACGATAGTTCAGGACACAGCAGTAAAACATGCAGCGATTCCGCCGTCGGTCGACGTCGTAACAGCACGCCAGATTATTCAAACAATGCCGAAAGTATGACCACGGTGTGATTGTCGTCGACCGCATCTGGCGTAACATCGATATCGGCCGAAATTCAGTTCAGATCGCTGCATCTTCTTTGTTCGAAGGAAAACATGCCACTGCGTTCCCAACCCCCCCCCCCCCCCCCGTATCGTGATGGTCGCGCACCCATTCTTTGAGAACCACTGCTATAGATTATGTGTAGAACCAGCTGAGACGCCAGCTGCTGCTGCGTCACCGTGTACATGATTTGGAGGTTGCTGTTGAAGATTTGTGGGCCAGTGTGCCTCAGAGCAACATCAGTCGTTTATTCAACTCGATGCTGGACCCTGTTGCAGCATGATGTCGTTGTTGTGGTCTTCAGTCCGTCTCCATTGTACTCTATCCTGTGGAAAGCCTTATATAAAGTAACTACTGAAACCTACATCCTTCTATGTCTGCTTACTGTATTCATCTCTTGGTCTGCCTCTACGACTTTTACCCCCAACGTTTCCCTCAAGTGCAAAATTCGTGATTCATTGACGTCTCAGAATGTGTCCTGCCAACCGATCCCTTCATCTAATCAGGTTGTGACACAAACTTCTATTCTCCTCAGTTCTATTCACTACGTCCTCATTAATTATGTGATCTACCCGTCTAATCTTCAGTATTCTTCTTTAGCAGGACATTTCCAAACCATCTATTGTCTTCTCATCTATACTATTTATCGTCCATGTTTTACCTTCGTACATGGCTACACTCCATACAAAAACTTTCAGGAAAGATTTCCTAATACTTAAATCTACATATGATCTTAACTAATTTCTCTTCTTCAGAAAATCCTTCCTTGCCATTGCCGGTCTACGTTTTATATCCTTTCTATTTCGGCCATTATCATTTATTTTTCTGCCAAAATAGAAGAAATCATGTAGTAATTTAAGTGTCTGATTTCATAATTCAGTTCTCTCAGCATCACGAAATTTAATTCGACTACATTCCATTTCCTCGTTTTGCTTTTTGTTGATACTCGTCTTATATCCTTCTTCCAAGACACGGCCCATGTGGCATCTATTGGAACAGAAGGTAGTTCAAAGCGTTATTGATGTTGCACTGTGTTTGTCTGCTTGTACACACTGTATTTGTTTACATATCTTGAGTTTGAGATCAAGTGAATCTCTCATCTGTATCATTATGTCTAATGCATTTCATTTAGATCTGATGCTACCTTCTTGATGCGCTATTTTCAGTGTTTCGTGATTGTCTCTCAATAAGATATTAAAAACTGAAAAAAGATATAGATCGAAAATCATAACCTATTCCAAATAGACAGTATAAAGTTAAAACCATATGGTCAGTTGTGAAGGAAGTGTCTGGTCAGCAGCACAAGGTCGACGATATAAAGTCAGTTCGCAGTAAAAATATTTCTGTTACTGATAAATCAGATGTATGTACAGTATTTAACAATCATTTTCTGAGAACTGCTGGTGAATTAAATAAAAATTTAGTTTCTACAGGAAATCATATAACTTTCTTAGCAATCGCCTTTCCGAGATTGATGTCTGAAATACTCCTCTGTGATACAGACAAGAAGGAGATTGAGTCAGTAATTAAATCACTCTCATGATTATGATGGAGTGTCTAGCAGAATATTAAAGTACTGTGCTGCACATGTTATCCCTGTATTTAGCCATATTTGTAATTTTTCTTTTAGGAATGGTCAATTTCCTGAGCGATTAAAGTACTCAGTAGCAAAGCCACTTTATAAAAAGGGAGAAAGGGATAATGTAGAGAATTTTAGACCTATTTCTATGCCATCAGTGTTTGCAAAAGTTATTGAAAAGGCTGTGTATGTGAGGATAATTGATCATTTTATATCACACGATTTGCTATCAAATGTACAGTGAGGTACTGCATGGGCTAAACAAAAAGTTTCTAACGCTTGGCCTATTTTTTTATTTAACTAAGGCATTAGATTGTGTTGATCACAAAATATTGCTCCAGAAGTTAGACCATTACAGAATACGGGGAGTAGCTCACAATTGGTTCACCTCTTACTTTAGCAACAGGCAGCAAAAGGTCATTATTCACAATGTTGATAACGGCTGTGATGTGGGATCTGAGTGGGGTATTGTCGAGTGGGGGGTGCCCCAGGGATCAGTGTTGGGGCCGCTTCTGTTTCTTATTTCTATAAATGATATGCCCTCTACTATTACGGGTAACTCTAAAATATTTCTGTTTGCTGATGACTCTAGCTTGGTAGTAAAGGATGTTGTGTGCAACATTGGCTCGGTTTCAAATAGTGTAGTACATGACCTCAGTTCATGGCTTGTAGAAAATAAACTAACGTTAAATAACAGTAAGACTCAGTTTTTACAGTTTCTAACACACTGCTCAATAAAACCTGACGTTTTAATTTCACGGAACGGGCATATGATTAGTGAAACTGAACAGTTCAAATTTACATATGTTCAGATAGATAGTAAGCTGTCATAGAAAGCCCACGTTCAGGATCTTGTTCAAAGACTTAATACTGCCATTTTTACTCTTCGAACGGTATCAAAAGTGAGTGATACTTCGACACGAAAATTAGTTTACTTTGTTAATTTTCATTCGCTTATGTCGACTGGTATTATATTTTGGGGTAGCTCCTCCCATTCTGCAAGGATATTTTTGGCTCAGAAACGGGCGGTTCGGGTAATAAGTGGTATGAGTTCACGAACCTCTTGTCGACCTCTGTTCACGAGTCTGGGTATTTTGACATTGGACTCTAAATATGTATATTCCTTACTGTCGTTTCTTGATACCAATAGTAGTTTATTCCCAAGAATAAGCAGCTTTCACTCGGTTAAGGGCCGGCCGGTGTGGCCGAGCGGTTCTAGGCTCTTCAGTCTAGAACCGCGCGACCGCTACTGTCGCAGGTTCGAATCCTGGCTCGGGCATGGATGTGTGTGATGTCCTTAGGTTAGTTACGTTTAAGTAGTTCTAAGTTCTAGGGGACTGATGACCTCAGCTGTTAAGTCCCATAGTGCTCAGAGCCATTTGAACCATTTTTGAACTCGGTTAATACTCGGCAGAATTCAAACCTGCATTTGGATCGGACTTTCTTAACTCTTGTGCAAAAAGATGTGCAGTATACCGCTGCAACCATTTTCAATAAGCTGCAACCCGAATTCAAAAATCTTAGCAGTAACCCACGCGTTTTCAAATCGAAACTGAAGAGTTTCCTCATGGGTCACTCGTTCTATTCTGTCGAGGAGTTCCTTGAAAAAATAAGCTGATTCTTATTGTATTGCTGATAACGTTTACTTAAAATTATGGACTGACTTTTTTCAGGTTCATGGACATTTATTTTTATCTGTTATTACTTTTATGTTGTAATTTCATGTACTGAATTCAAAAATCTTAGCAGTAACCCACGCGTTTTCAAATCGAAACTGAAGAGTTCCATGACCTTGGAGATTTGCTGCTCAATTTGGTCCTACGGAACTTGACGTGGAAATAAAAAATAAATAATTACAAATACTTCCTATTCTTTACAAATAATTTCTTTTTGCCGACACTAAGTTGTTTTCGTTATTGTCGCCCAAGTTCTGTATTAGAAATTAAATATCATGTCTTGTGCCGCTGACTCGCGAGTCTTAATCTCGGCTGGAGTTAACACACACATAACTCAATTTGAAATGTCTTTGGATTATAAGAGCCTCCCAGTGAAAGTAACTTTCCTTTCATAGCGGAACTCGGCACGTTAGACGCCTCTCTCTAGCAGCGCACAGTACGTCTGTGCCTCGCCTTCGGCTGCAGCTGCGACTGCGCCGCTCCTTCCCCGCGAGTTATCTGCTTGCTATTCCGAACCACGCCGGGACTCGGCAGCATCCGCCTTGTCATCCTACACAGAAATACGGCAAGCTTCGAAAAGCAACTGATCGAAATGCAATACGCCGCCAGATCCGTGCTAGCAATGCGGAGAGATAGAGCTACAGAAAACTGCCTGTCAAATACAAGAACGTCGCGAATTCTGCGCAGTGGCGGTGTCGCTCGCTGGACTCTTACTACTTGCAGTTCATCGCCAGGAGACGTGCAATGGGAAGCAGCAACTCTGCAGGAAAATGTAGTTTCCTGAGAGTCTGTGCTATTCTCTACAGCTCTTTCGGTATGCAACATCCACGAGATAAATTTTAGCTACAGTGCGACGACAGGAAATTATGCCTCTAACAGTTATAAACAGTATATACCCGACATGTAGAAAAACAGCGCAATAAAACAAACCGATGATAAATATTAATTATTTATATTTTGTAATTGGACATATCGATGTGTATCATACAAAGACAATGATAATTGTAAATTCCTTTTTTGATCTGCGTATGTCTTCCTTTGTTTTTACATTTTTTTCGTTGGCTTTTGTAGGTTGCGGAAGCAAGAGACATATCAAACTGAGGTCTGTTAAGAAATTGTAATTATTTGTTCATTACTACTTGAGAATAGAGTTCTTTATTATTAAAAATATGTGTGAATAATTATTTGTAACTTTAATTCCCCTCCCAATAAGCATTATTTCCTTCCGCTGCAAGGAGCACAGCCATTGATGATAGCGGTTTGTATCGCATTTTTATCTGTGTTTCTTACGAAAGTATCAAAGGTTTGCTTGATGAAAATTAGTCTAAATTGTGCACAATATAAAAGTAAAAATTAATCGGCATTAATTCAAATACTTATGATGTTAAAAGAAAATTTGCTCTAACAATAGAAAATCTCTGTCAATTGTCTGCCGCCATCTTAACAATTATCTCAGCGACAAATTCAAATTACGCAACTCTGCAGACATAAATGCCGAAGGTAGTAAAAAATGTGTAAAAATAAATGTGCACCGGTGGTCCAGAACTCATTTTAATGAAGATATTTCGAATCAGATCGGTTCTTTAAAAACAGTGCTCATAGCACGATCCATATAACAAACTTTTTCTTGCTGACGTATGGAGCCGAAATTAATTACGCACGAGTCGCGAAGAAAATTGTTTCAGGAAACATACGTCAGTGTTGTGCGCGGCTGATATTAGGTGGTTTTAATGATCATTTTGCTGAAGATAACTGTTTCCATCATAATCAATAGTTGTATAGAATCATTTGTATGAGCTGTGATTTAGTGACACTTACCACAGCTTACAGACAACACTTTAACACAACGTTAACTTGGATTTCTTCAGCAACTTGACCAAATATCTAGGCGGGAGAAAAAATTATGTATAATGATATATAATGAAATAACATTATCATTTTCATTTACAAATTAATCAAATACCAAACCACTGAATAACACAGGTACTATTGAAACCACTACCGGAAGTGATTTCTGAATGCCATTTGCAGCATCCCGTTGGTCCCTTTCCACGGGGCAAGGTTTGTTGTTATTCACAATTTATTATATACAGGTTGTACATAAAGTCCGAGAATACTTTCAATTTTTTTTTGCACAAGAACCGAACATTGTACAGATATCACACACTGAATTTTTTTTTTCATTTATACCGCCACAATGTAGTTTGATAATTTTCCGATAGTCAGCGCTAGTCGCAAACATGGCGAGTTCAGGTGCGAAGCGAGCTGTTTCATGAAATGGGCTCCCCGATCACCAGATCTCACTCCGGGGGTTTTTTTTTCTTTTCTCTCTGTGGGGGCACATTAAAGATCTGGTATATGTACCGCCTCTGCCACGTGATGTAGCAGAGTTCCGGGGGAGAATACGGGCAGCGACTGCCGCAGTCGACGATGCCATGCTGGGAGGGGTATGGCAAGAATTCGATTACCGTATTGACGTCTTCCGGTTCGCATATCGCATATCGAAAGCTTGAATGCTTGTAAAAAAAAAAAAAAAAAAAAAAAAAAAAAAAAACCTTTCAAAGTTTCTCTTCAAAATGCAATATGTATGCCGGCCGGTGTGGCCGAGCGGTTCTAGGTGCTTCAATCTGGAACCGCGCGACCGCTACGGTCGCAGGTTCGAATCCTGCCTCGGGCATGGATGTGTGTGATGTCCTGAGGTTATTTAAATGGTTCAAATGGCTCCGAGCACTATGGGACTTAACTTCTGAGGTCATCAGTCCCCTAAATCTTAGAACTACTTAAACCTAACTAACCTAAGAACATCACACACATCCATGCCCGAGGCAGGATTCGAACCTGCGACCTGAGGTTATTTAGGTTTAAGTAGTTCTAAGTCCTAGGGGACTAATGACCTCAGATGTTAAGTCCCATAGTGCTCAGAGCCATTTGAACCATTTGCAATGTGTATGACATCTGTACAGTGTTTAGTTCTTATGCAATAAATAATTGAAAGTGTTACAGGACTTTATATACACCCTGTATTTACTTTGTGGTCGGATTCGCCGCCACCACAGTCTTCAGGAAATTCGTTTGCACTCTCTGTCTGTGAATGGGTAAATGTTTAAGTTTCGTGTTTCCAGAGTCGGAGACCATCACGTCATTGACATAATCAACGACGGGAAACCCAGGATCCTAAACAAACAGCCGGCTCCGCTCGTTATGTGCCTAATTATCCTGTTCCGTAAGACAGCACGCTCCGCGTTCATCTGTTAGAGCTGGCTTTGAAGCTATAGTTTGAAACCGTGACAAGATACTGGTAAATACAGGAGAGAAGCCAATGATGATGTTCCGAGAAACAGGGTATAAATTAACGACTAATAAAACTAGACTATGGAACAGGTAACTAAACAACTATTAAATACATGATAATTTACATATAATCGTTGGAGAGTAATGATGATATGGCTGCCCACAGCATCACACTTCCACCTCCATATTTAACCGTTGGAATCAAGCAATCAGGATTGTAGGCTTCTCTTCGCGTTCTCCAGACATAAACCCGGCCCGATGTTGGAAATAACGAGAACGTTGACTCGTCGAACCATATGACGCGTTTCCTCTGATCGGCCGTCCAGGATTTATGCTCCTGACACCGTGTTTTACGCTTCTTTGCGTTGGTTGTCGTCACTAATGGTTTCAGTATAGCTTCTCGTCCACGAATAATTGCTTTATGGAGTTCTCAGCGGACAGTATCAATAGATACGGGGTCTCGAAGATGGCTGTAGAGCTCTGAAGTCACTTTAGCCGCCATAGTTTGCGTTGTTTTGACACAATTCGTGTTAGCGCACGACGATCTGTGTAATTTAGTATTGATTTGCGCCCACTATTACGTTTACACGGTGATGTCTTTCCATGTTTCGTGTAGGCTGTCATGACTGTTGAAACAGTTGCTTTTGAAACATTCAATAAGTTGGCTGTGTTGGTTACTGATGCTCCAGTTAATCGGTCCCCGACAATCTGCCCTCTGTGGGACTCTGTTAGGTCTTTCATTGCACGTCGGCCTCGACCTCTGAATGCGCTACTCGTAAAAAACCTGCACTGATGCCTAGTCCAGAGACAGTGGTCATGTGTCTGAGAGTTGTGCTTGTGTGAATGTGTGTTTGTTTTCTACTTCAGAATGAGGACTTTTGACCGAAAGCTTCGAATGTATGGCAGTCATTTCGTTGTTCCTGTTTGCGGCTCACCGTCTTCTCCATGTGGTGACTGCTAACCTATCCTTATCGTAATACTGTCATTATCTCATGCTGGACTTTACATTGTTTGATTTTACCCTTCATCAAAGTCACTTACGGTTCTTTATTCGTCTTTGTCCCGCTGATACACTTTCCTTACCGCGTCAAGTGCTCGCAACGGATTCACTTTCGCGGTCGGCAGTGGTCATAAGTCTTTGGCCCATCAGTGTACTATTATATTTTATGGTATTGATGCCTCCCACGTCGAGAGTATCTGAGAAATTAGAGCTCATACAGGGGCTTAGTAATAGTATGTCCACCAACATGCACAGTCCAGCGCGACGCGTGCCTTACATGACCACCACTGTTCGCATTATCTTTCCTATCCCCTGTATGTCTCTGAGGAATGTTGGGAAGTCTCAGAAGGTTGAATTTTCCCCAGCAACCGCAAACTGTGGACGTACAGTTAGTCCCTGTCTCACGGTCAGTCCTCTCTTTCAGTCGATAATCGGACAGATTTCCACAAGCCCTCTGTCTACGTGTGGACAGATGGCTCGTCCGAAGACACAAATTCCGCAGAATGATTTACAAATGCAAGTTGAAATCCTTTTTTCTTCAAGGTGTTGTAGGACTTGCAGTTTTTTGTTGTAAGTTTGGCCTCTGGTCAGATGAAGTGCATTATGAGACACACTGAAACTTTCTTGCCCTTCGAATATAATGAAAGTACGAAACACGTCAAGGATTCCGTCTCTGTGCCTCCGAATACTGATAGGTGTTCGGAGTACTTTTTAGTGGTCTTCCTTTCTTGTAATTCCGAGTGTCTATATGCGTTTCGTCTATTTCAACTACATTGTTTTGTCACCAAGAGGAACGCTGTCATTCGTGGCTATCGTGTAGCGCACTTCTCGATAGAGAACGCAGCAGTCAGAAACCGTGTTTGTGGATAACAGTTTTGGAAGCGGTCGCTTGCAATATATAGATTCCTACCAAACATGAGAGTAAAGTAATGCATTTTTCGATGGCCAACTGTCGAACCATGTGTTTTTCCTTATCAGTGTGCTTTTCAGACAGCGTGCGGTCAAGTGAATTGCGAAACCAGCATCAGTGACTTTCTTACGAAGTTTCATACTGCAGTCTCCGTGGCAATTCACACACCCCCTACAATCGTCACTTGGAAGCAATCCATATTCGCAATAGAAATTCTAAGAAGATTGCACAGTTCAAAATCGAGGAATTAAGTTTTGCCAGGTAAGAGTATCGGGACTCCAGACTACAACGGTTTCACTCATTCCTATCCACAACGCTAAACATTACACTGTGTTCACTTGGCAACGCACTAAACACTTTCCATATCCCCGGCCACGATGGCCGTCCGTTTCATGTACTTCGTCGTTCCATATACAAGGTGTCTCAAACCTTTTGGGTCAAATTCAAACCGTTGATGGTGGGTCCATATCATATTATATTGAGATCGGGAACCAATGACCGAAAATGAACATTTACTGTGTTATGGACGTACGCAGCGTATACCGCATGACAATGAGGTTGCTCATAATAACAATTCAAAGAGACTACCACAGTTCTGGCGTACTCTCGCGAAGGTCCCTGTTGTCTGTAGTACAGTGGAACAGTCGGGGATCATGAACAGCCTACACCTCTGATTGCCAAACAGACATACTGCAAACAAATTGGGTCATAGCACGTGTGTCATGAGACGACTGCATACATCGCATCAGCCCATTAACCTGTGCCACAAGTTCACCACTATCCGCGGTCCCAGTTGTCCATTGCATCACACAGCTTGTGATGTGTCCATGGTGAGGTGTACAGTGCATGACGTGTCGTCAAAGACTGAACGTTACTCATTACCAGAGTTGGCAGACATGCATCTAATATACGGTGCGGTAGGATGTAGTGCCCAAAAAGCAGTACGAATGTACAGAGAACGCTTTCTCCAAGAGTGTCGTCCTACTTGGAACAAGTTTATCTCCGTTCAAGCCAACTTACGACAGACGGGATCGTTCACGCCACAGAGCCTACCAAGGTTCCAGTCAGAGATATCTCTGAACACCAAACTTTGAGGACATTCTGTTGGATCGTACGGCCGACCACCCAGCAATAAACTTGAGTCAACTTGCCGGTGTAACTCACACTTCGAACGGTAAGGTGTGGAGGGTAATCCTTGTCAGAACGAATGTATTCAAGCGCTGGGACCAATGGATTTTGAGCCCCGCGTTCACTTCTGTCAATGAATTCTCCGTCGCAGTCTGTAGTGAGAAACATTGTACAGTTTGTTATTGTTCACGGATAAGGCCTCATTCACTCGTGATGGTGTTTTCTACAGCTGCAACACCATGTTTGAAGTGAGGACAATCCACACGTCACCCACATCTGTGGCCACCAACAACGATTCTCTGTCAACGTATTGGCGGGCATTGTGCAAGATCACATAATGGCGCCTTAGTTGCTGCCTCCCCATTTGACTGGTCCACGTTACCTGGTGTTGCTGCGAATGTGTTGCCACAGTTCTCGAAGACTCTACCCCTTGTTGTCTATCATCATCATCATCAGTGTTCTGCCAAAAGGCAGGTTTTCACATGGTAGTTCTCCCGGCTGTCCGGTCTTTTGCCATCCTCTTCAGGTCTGCACAATTTCCTCTTCCCTTTATGTCGTCTATCATCTTGTATCTCCTTCTTCCTCGCAGTCTTCTACCACAAACCAATCCTTCCACAGCATGCTAGCAAGCACTCCCTTCTCAATGAATATTCAAACCAGTGCTTTTTCCTTTCTCTTACAATCTTCAGCAGACATCTTCTCTCACCAACCCTTTCCAGTACTCTTTCATTACACACTCTTTCCATCCGGCTTATTCTCTCCAATCTCCTCCACATCCACATCTCAAATGCTTCTAACCTTTTTTCATCCTCTCGTCTCAGCGTCCATGTTTCTGCCCCATATAGTGCCACACTCCACACAATACATTTGCCAAGCCTTTTCTTTAGTCCTTTATCTAACTTCCCACATAAGAGTCTCCTCTTTCTGTTGAATGCCTCCTTCGCTATGGCAATTCGAGTTTTCACCTCCTGGTGACATCTCAAGTCTTTAATTATTATGCTTCCAAGATATTTAAATTCACTTACTCGGCTAATGGTAGATTGTCCTATTTCAATATTGGACAGTCTGCGCCTTGTACTGATGACCATACTCTTTGTTTTAATTATGTTTATTTGCATTCCATACTCCACACAAGCTTCATTCAGATCTTTCAGCATGTTATTCACTGTCCGTTCACTTTCTGCCACTAATACCATGTCATCAGCAGATCTTATACACTCTTTTCTCTGTCCACCAATACATATTCCTCTTTTCCCATCTAAGCTTTTCGCAATAATCTCTTCCAGGTACACGTTGAACAACAGCGCGGAAAGGCAATAACCTTGTCTAACACCTCTAAAACCTTTACAACAAAGGATGCGATTTCAACAGGATGATGCATCAGCCCTCTTCGATGTTAATGACCGTTAGCACGTGAACACTCGTCGTTGAAATGGAAGGCGAGGTCCTGCCCCACGGTCAGCGTGATCGCCGGATCTCAAATTTTCGGGGCTTTTTACTCTGGATTACGTGAAGACGTTGTTGTACGTAACAAGTAGGAATTGATGAAAACCTGCCTGCTAGCGTCCAAGCTGCTTGTCTCCTGGTACAGCAGACACCAGGGATACTTGCGAGAGCGCGGCAGGACTTCATGTACCGTTGCCACGCATTCATTAAGACTGACGGTCCCCACTTTGAACAATTACTATGAGATATATTGTTGTTACGTGGTGTACGCTGTATATGTCGATAACACAATAAATATGCATTCCCCACCATTGGTTCTCTATCTCAATATAATCAGTTGTGGACCTACTATCATCAGTTTCAATTTGACTCCAAACATTTGAGATATCCTACATATCTCTCTGAGCCCGTGCGTTCGATGGTCAACGCCTCTTGGAAATTACGTACCATAGGATTCTATCACGGTCTAGGTTTATTCGATTTTAGGATGTGTTTTCACATAAGGTTAATGGTTCTTTTATTTGATATTACTAAACTTTCACATTCTGACTATTTTCTTACTCCACTCTCCTGAAAGTTTATTGTCGGATTCTTTTCCTACTATTGTGCATGCCTTATCAATTTTCACGTTTCATAAGAGTTTTCCAAGAGTTGTAACAACTCTGAATGGGCAGTTTAATGCAACCAGGATTCGGTGACCAACACCAGATACTTATTGGATGTAGCGTGTATTAATGTACTCCTGGTAAATTTATTTTGGGGATGCTGGTGCATGTGATATATATTTATGTATTTCTAACGGAAGCCTCCTGGCAATAATATTTTGTAAATTCAATCGTTTTATGCAGCATAAAACTCAAATAAAATTTTTTCAGGTAAATATTTCTTTGACTCTTACCCTTATATTCCCGTCGCTTCGCTCTCTACTGTAACTTCTCTTTAAATTTACTACCGTGCCCGTATATTCCAACAACTCTTTCTTCTATTCCTTCCACAACTACACCTTTCCATTCCCATAGAATTATTAGATTTTCGTGTCTCTTTACATACTGAGTTGCCGTTCAGTGTCTTCAAATTCTCTTATCTTTTTCACATTATGTTTCGTACCGCATCTAATGACGCCGTTGCCAGAGGCGACACGGCATCGCACAAACATCATCCGTTGTTCACTGCTTAGTCACATTCTTTGTTCAGTTACAATGAGAGGATCTCCATTTTCCGCAGATCGTGCTTCGGCCTTTGGTTGTTTACATCGCTGCGTCATTGTTAGTCACATTTAATAATAATATTCTATTCTGTAACTACTATCTACTAGGAAACAATATTTTGATAAATGTATTCGTAATTTCTCACTTCGCCGTAATTCTACCATTATCACATGTATTTAAGAACTCCTTTAGGTATCAGTTCCGAAGTATTATGACCAAAACGATGTAGGGAAATAAATATACAACTATCTACCAGAATAACAATTTATTGTTTCATCGTAATGAATAATTAAAGGAATCGCAATAACGTACTTCAGTTCTGATTGATTAGTTAAGAGTTCGAATGAATATCAATTTATATTTCATTTAAATACTAGTAGGATAAAAAAATAATGTGGCCACTAGTCCGCCGGCCGGAGTGGCCGAGCGGTTATGGCGCTACATTCTGGAGCCGCGAGGCCGCTACGGTCGCAGGTTCGAATCTTGCCTCGGGCATGGATGTGTGTGATGTCCTTTGGTTAGTTAGGTTTAAATAGTTCTAAGTTCTAGGGGACTGGTGACCTCAGAAGTTAAGTCCCATAGTGCTCAGAGCCATTTGACCCATTTTAGGCCACTAATCCAAAAGAGGACAACCTTTTTTGTTGAACTTACGAATGATCAGTAGAATTATGCTCTCGTTGTTTGAGTGACGCAAATCAGTTCTCACAAGGAAGCCAAATTTGTACATAGGAAGTCGTAATACGTTACTATGTCAATATGCAGAATCATGATATGCAGCATGGTAAATGAATGAATGAATGAATGAATAGATAAATAAGTACTGCACACAAAAATATGAATGACGCTACTTGACTTCAGTCACTTTTACTGCTACGATTTCTAATAGACAAATCCTTTCAGATGGTTAACTATAGTGAACAATATTCCTTCACTGAAATTTAATGCCTTCAAAGAAGCGGTAAGACACTGCTTCAACACTGCAGAAAGACAGATAAGGTATCCATACTGTCACTGTAGTATAAAAAGCGAGTCACTTTAACAAAATAAAGAAAATAAATTAATGAAACTTGCCAGGTTATTAATATGTGAATTCATGAACTTAATTACTTGAAAACAAATCTAAACCTACATACTGACATAAAATATTATTTTAATTTCTGGCACCATGAATAATTCTCATTAACTATTAAAATTAACGTTCAAAGCACGGTACTTAGTATGAAGGACTATAGGTCCTGGAAACTGTTCCAAACAATGATGACTTAGAAAATTGTTACTGCTGTCTATACTTACAATTCATATACATATATTGTCCTTAGTATGCAAAGTATTGGCAAGCTATTTACAAAGATGAAAGTATGTATTAGTTTTATGTTATAGTTTATGCTATTGCAGACATGAAGTAATAGCTACGTGGCGACAGTGTTCCATCTTTCCACAGTTTGACACAGTAGCTCACTTCCCAGTTCCTGGTTCTTGCACTGACCAAGTGAATTCTGCTACTGGGCGGTGTTCGTTCTTCGGTTCATCTCGCAGCCTCCTGATTAGCGGGGTATGAACTGTGAAAGTTGTGGTACAAGAGTCCGCTGTTCTAGAAGGCGCCTCCTTATATTCACGAATTCATGCGTCCTTTCTCTCTCGCATTTATTGCCTTCACAACCATCACTCTTCGTCTACAAAGTCTTTTACAAAGAATCTGCTTTGCATTACAACTCAAACTGTTTCAAGCTTTCATAAGATTTTACGTCTCTGACGTTTCCAGTGTTTTCGCTAGATGGTTATACAAAACAATTCTCGTTTTTCATCAAATATTTTTGATACATAAAATACATTGATCCTTATACCAAAATATTTAAACACTATACTTATGAAAACGAATATTCTTATAGCTGTAAAGTAAAAGTAAATTTGTATTTCAGTAACGAAAGCTGAGCTGTAGTTTCACAATGAGTATATGTGCAGCGAATTAAGATTTAGAGCAGTGATGCTGGGTTGAGAGGGATGTGCAAATCCAAAATCCATTTATTTACACTAAAAAATTCCAGTTAGCATTTATAAATACATTCTCATTTAAAAGATTACAACACATGTAAAATATCAACACAACTTCAGCAATTCAGTCTCCAGTAACAATTTTTCAAGAACACCAAACTAATCACTTAACTGAATTCATTTTCCAGCAAATAAAACGCTCACTTCCAGCTTGAACAACTAGCTCTTAGAACGATTACTAACATTCACCTATAAACATACAGAAAGTCGCCAAAATATGGAATAACTAGAACTCATGTTAACCAAGCTGTCCAACAGCGTAATAAACAACTTACAGAAATCTATGTGCTGGCCAACAGCAAATAGCACACCCTTTCAAGAAAAATTCTGCCCACTGGCACACAGCAATGGAAAAGCAACTACACAGGTTTGTATAATCATTGGTTGTGGTAAAATAAGCAGTTTAATATAAATTCCAGACTGCTGATTTATTACACTCTGCCCCCCCCCCCCACACTCTCTCCTCCCCCACACACTCTCTCGTCCCCCACACACTCTATCCTCCCCCACACACTCTATCCTCCCCCACACACTCTCTCCTCCCCCACACACTCTCTCCTCCCCCACACACTCTTTCCTCCCCCACACTCTCTCTCCTCTCCCACACACACTCTCCTCCCCCACACACACTTTCCTCCCCTGCACACTCTCTCCTCCCCCACACACTCTCTCCTCTCCCACACATTCTCTCCTCTCTCACACACTCTTTCCTCTCCCACTCACTCTCTCCTCTCCCACGCACTCTCTCCTCTCCCACACACTCTCTCCTCTCCCACATAATCTCTCCTCCCACACTCTCTCCTCCCACACACACTCTCTCTGGCTCCCATACTCTTTCTCCTCACACTCTTTCCCCCCACAGTCTTTACCCCAACTTTCTCTCCCCCCTTCCTACTCTCTGCACCCTACGCTCTTCCCCCACAGTATTACTCCCCACTCTCTCCTCCCACACACTCTTACTCCCCACACTCTCTCCCCTCACTCCCTCTCCCCCCCACACACTCTACCCCAACCCCACACCCTCCTCTCCCCACTCTCCCCCCCACCATCTCCTCCCCTACACTCTCTGTCTCCCACTCTTCCCCCCAGTCCACCTCCTCTCCCATACGAGTGTACTGTGAATATCAGAAATCAGGTAAAACATCAAATCTGCGACATCTCTGTGGCGAGAAAAAGATCCTGCAAGAACGAGACCAAGGATGACTGAAGAGAATCGTTCAACATGACGGAAGTAAAACCCTTCTGCAAATTGTAGCAGATTTTAATACTGGGTTACCAACAAGTGTCAATGTGTGAACCAATCAACGAAGGATCATTGAAATGGGCTTTCGGAGCTGAAAGCCCACACATTACCCTTGATGACTGCATGACACAAAGCTTTACGCCTCGCCTGGACCTGTCTATACCGAAATTTGTCTGTTAATGACTGGAAACATGTTGCCTGGTCGCAGGAACCTCGTTTCAAATTGTATCCAGCGGATGGACGTGTATGGGTATGGAGACAACCTCACCAATCCATTGCCCCTGCATGTGAGCAAGGGACTGTTCAAGCAGATGGAGGCTGTGCAATGGTGTGGGGCATGTACAGCTGGAGTGATATGGGACCCATGCTGCGTCTAGATACGAATCTGACAGGTGACACGTACGTAAGCATCCTGTCTGATCATATGCATCCATTCATGTCCATTGTGCATTCCAACGAAGTTGGGCGATTTCAGCAGGACAATGCGACACCTCACACGTCAAGAATTGCAACAGATTGAGTCCAAGTACACTCTTCTGAGTTTAAACACTCCTGCTGGCCACCAAACTCTCCAGAAATAAACATATTGAGCATATCTGGATGCCTTGCAATGTGCTATTCAGAAGAGATCTCGACCCCGTCGTACTCTTACGAATTTAAGGACAGCCTTGCAGGATTCATGGTGTCAGTTCCCTCCAGAACTACTTCAGACATTAGTAGAGTCCATACCAAATCCTGCTGGGGTACTTCTGCGTGCTAGAGGAGGCTCTACACGATATGAGGCAGGTGTACCAGTTTCTTTATCTCTTCAGTGTAGTAGCAGCAGTAGTAGTAGTAGTAGTAGTAGTAGCAGCAACAGGAGCAGCAGTAGTAGTAAATACAATAATCATAAATAATTATGAGCGACAGGGTAAGGCTAGTTATTTGCTTGCATAAATAATCGGCTTTAACAAACGACTTAACTCAACAAACCAAAAACACAGTGCCAGAACTTTCTTTTAATTAAACATGTCCTTAACTCACGATAGGGAATCACGCTGCTAAAACCAGCATAAAATGTAGTGAAAACTTTATCATGTACGCAAGCAGCTATATAGGTTAAGGTCGTCCACACGTGAGGCAGATTAGACTCAATCTAGTAATTAAGGTTAACTGATTTGCAAATTTTCTGGTAACAATAATAAAGACAGTACCACGGGCTTTAGCAAGTTCAGAAAAACTTTGTTACCCCAATTCATAGCATGGGCAATATGAGCATATTTCAAAGGAAATATACAAGTTTAAGAAAACTTTAAATGAGGTTCCATAGATCAGATCATTAAGTAATATAGCCCCTACTTAACTTAAAATTTATTAGGAGGCAAGGTGAATCAGCACTCTAAGGCAATTGCAGATGCGCCTCAAACGCAGCCAAGAAACAACAAGGCGGTGCGTAACAGCAACAAGCCCTCGCGGCCACCAGCCGCTGAAAAATGGGCTGCGAAGCTCAAAAGGCTAAGTACGGCATAAACGCACCATGCGGCAGGTATTTAAAAGTCCTGGAAATATCCAGTGTGGCTCCCTGAATCCAGGCCTGTACAGCATGGAATATCGAAGCCGGACATATCAGCGAACGCGGAAAAAGGGACGCTATACTCAGCTCGGTGCCGTAACTTCGACTTCACAGTCACACCATTCTTGACATAAACAGAGCCAACTGCCCACTGACCCACTATGTCGAGAAGCCTGCCCGCTATGTCCGCTACTCCGCTGTCACTCGCTGCCTGGCTCTTACTACCCCAACCAATGCTGCTCAACGGCTACTTTAGGACTTGTTCTGCCAGAGATAATCAGCGACAAGCTACAATCGATTCGCGCTGCGAATAATAGCGCCATTGAATAACGCTGGAAATCGAGACACTCGAAATTGATTTTGAACTCCCCACGGATCAACGTTATCTTTATATCAGTCAATTATTAGCAGAAATGCAGTATTAAATGTTCTGCATGTTGACGTTGTTAGCACATTGGATGAATACATTCTGGGTAATTTCAGCGCCGCGCGTAATGCTGCTTAGAGACACATGCTGTATATTTCACCGTGAAAGACCAAAACTGGAGAATGTTCAGATCCACATAGTCACTTGGTATTGTAACACCGAAAATGCAGGATGCGTGGCACCAACTACCGATACATAACTTTTTTTGAATTGTCCGTAAATATTTGTAATTTAAATGCTTTCTTTTAATAAGTAAAGACATTGCTTCACTGTGTGTGTACATTTAGGTAGAAGTCTGTTGACGTTTCATTGTTTTTATCTGTGTTGTACTGTGAAACTTATAAGATGTGGAAAAAGGCCAAAGGAATTATTATTTGCATCGACCAGCAACGATAACAGCAGTGCTTGTGCGTTGTAAAATCTTTGAGTAGGGGGTTGTTGCGCAGAGCGCGCGGAGAGAGTGAGAGACGGGTTCCAGCGCTTGTAGTGTGCGGAAGTGTGGTGTTAACGCTCTTGCAGTAGAGAGTACCATTTTCGGCGGCATCATGTACGCGCGCCGGCCAGATGTCTGGAGCAGGACTACGGACAGTGGACGGGCGGAAGAGGCTGTATTAATTACGACTGCCCGTTCCTATAATTAGCCGTGGCTCCACAATATGCTACCATCTTCAACAACAGCAGCAGTTCCAGCAACACAGTTACGTCGTCGGCTCCGAGTTTCGTCGTATGCACAGCACTGAAGTAAGACGGTTCATTGGTAGAAAGGATTAACGGCTAGCCCAGCAGCACATCTGAATGTGATTTAATTGATAAAACGTATTTAAATAATAGTTAGGTAAACTCAGGACGATTGTGTCCTCATTGTCCTCAGATATTGTTACTAAGCAGGGTCCTTGTTCCATTTTTTTCCTTATATGCTCACCAAGTGTCAAAAGAAACAAATTGAATAGTTACAGCCAATTTATTAATCAATAATTTCACTTTTAAGAATTTTAGCCACAGTCTATCTTCAATTAACTGCTGTACAACAGAGGCTTCAGTATGTGACTAAAGTAAAGCAATTTCATTTTTCAAGTTTGAGAATCAATCACTGGAAAAAATCCAAATCTAAAGAAATGCACAAATTAAGATTGCTGAAGTTTTATTTATTTTACGTATAGCTTGGAGCACATAGCAGTTTGGTTTGGTACGTATTCTAGTATTTAATTCTGTTCAAGTCAGTAAAAATGGCTCAGTTATTAAGACAATAATATGAAATCCAATTTGCAAAATAAGTAATGACAAAGTAAAAAGTGCTTGCCTTTTTCTAAATTTCTTTGATGACCTTATGCTGAGGTCACTGAAAGTCATTGTTCACGTAACGAAGTTCAGTACTAACATATAATTTAATTGCATATTTTCAAATCATTACTCGATTGCTTTTTCAAAATTTAATGCCAAACATAACGTAAGAGTGACTTCTCAGTTTTCTTTATCATTATATGCTCACTCAAAATTAGTGTAAAAAAAAGGTGGCAACCTTTAGTTGCCACGTCGGAGTTTAATAATAGATGTTTTTCTTTCCCATCATCTTGTACAGTATTTTGGATGTAACTGGCCACAGTGGGCTGGCGACCGTTAATTACTTCCTTTTCGTTCATTAGTGCAGCTTTTGTATTCATGATCAGTGGTACCCCTTTCTGTCCAGTATTGTTCGTGAGTAAATGCACAAAATAACTTTCATTTTCCAAATTATAGCCCTGTTCGGTTTAATTACTTTATTATTAGTAGACTTTCCATCAGAAGGGTCGATTGTACACTTTCCTCCTACTTATCGGTATCACTTCTTCGGGAAAGATAGCGTTATACAATTAGAAAAAATCCATTATGCATACACGCGATCCACGGTCATATTTTATATCGCAAGCAGGATAGGCCGATTAGTAAGAGGTAGGTTAGAGTCTATGTTCGAAATATCTGCCTGACGTCATTATTTCCCACTTACACTGGCGAATGTCGATGTTGATCAAGCACTGTTGGTGAAAGTTGTTAAAAATACTTTGTTGCTGGTTTGAATCATAGTTTTTTATCAAACCAAATCATGAGATATAAGTGGCGATCAAAAAGTTCTCGTTCAAAGGCCGTACAATCCAGAATCATTCTGCCAAGCAGGCAAGATCACCCCACCGACATACCAGGCTGAAGATACCCGTGTCCTGCTGCGAGAAAAAGTCCGTAACTGAGCGCTACACAGGCTCGTCCAACAGGAATGGTCGACCCTTCAAGGCCTTTCTTTAAGGGGCCGAATGTGTGACGATCGCATGGGGAGAGATGAGGACTGTTGGGCGGGTGCTCGAGTGTCTCCCACTTGAAGTGGAGTGATGTATGAGGGTGACCTCTGACATCGAACACAATCCTGTGCGGAATCGCGGCCAGCACGGAACTTGGTTCGCGATTCCACAACAGTGGTTCTCGACAGACATGCCGCCCCATAAACACTTTTCATTCTCTGACGGATGTTTACCGAGGCTCGTCCTTGGGCGCGAAGAAAGCATCTGGTAACAACATCGCCATGGTTCACGCTTCTGCACAAGAGACGCTTTACTTTGCACAAACGCTGAAGCAACCCCTCAAACTGACAGTTTTTGATCGCCCCTTACCTGTTAAAATAGAAGAAAGGCTAAGTGAAAGCACATGTAAATAAACTGTGCGTTTTCTGGCGCCAGTTTCCATCGATCGTCATTTTGATCTTTGAGTCGACTTCGATGCTTATTTGACTTCTGCTCATCTTTGGCGGCGCTGATTTAACGGCAGCGCGTGCGCTCTGCTGGAAAAGTGTGTCGTGATCGGCGGTAAGCGAGAGTCACGTGGGACAGTGTACGTAGGCAGGACGGCAAGAGGACGAGTCGGACAACGGAGGATCGGGGCCAGCGGCTACGGTGTGTTGAGTCGTGAAGGCAGATCCACCGCCCATGGTAATTTGGTTTTCCTAGAGGTCGGAAGGATAAGTTCCTTCGAGTCTGTTATAAGCTACGCCGGCCGATTGAATTGGAGTCGCCGAGTTGCTTCTGTGGGTTGCGTGCGGCTTAATTGAATATGCCAGTGTACTAAAAATCCTTTGGGATTGTTTTAGTTGTTTATCACCTACCCCGGTGTGGCTACGGCCAACCAATCGACATGAAGTATGGTTAAAGACGTAACTAGGAGTGCAAGGAGTAGTGAGTAAGTCCGGCTCTGCTGTTTTAAGACACGCCGAGATACGTCTCCTATTCTACCTTGCAATTCATTTGGTAGTTTGGCGTGTAAATGTGCGCCGAGATAATTCTTGTCATCTTAACTTCAGGGCATGATTTTTAGCGAACTTATTAATCAAAGTTTAAGGGCTGGCACTGGCCAAGTAACACACAGAGGCTAATTTGTTTGTATTCAGTTGTATTGATCATTTGATCTCTAGATAAAGTTGTGTAGTTTATGTCTCAGAATATTGTCTGCCGCTGATGTGTGTTATGTTACAGATAATTGGCAGCGGTCGACGCGAGCATACTGGGAGCAGAGCACCACAGGGGCAGAGAGATATTTAAGGCCCTGTCCTCTCCTTTACTTCTTGGGTTATGTTGTCACTGTTGCGTGATTCCACCTTTCCGGTGGTGAATTATAGCATCTAAAGTTCAATTGCAGTGCAAAGTTGAGTACATTTCTATGTCACTTCCTGTCTCGTGGATTTCCCGTATTGCTTTGAATCCTTGGTCTGCTCGCGTCTATCGCTAATTCACATGCAATATTGAAGCGACCTCATTTTAGGGGTATTGTCATATGGTTGTGTTCTAGTTGTAATCATTCTAAGAATATTGTTTAATAATCAACTAAGTAAATTTGAAGATTGGTTTGGTCAAAGTTGAAGGACCTCCTCAATTGTTTTATTCATTTATATATAGTTTTATTTAGGGAAGTTGGCTAGCCAAACCTTAAAAGATCTGTGTTCTTACCCTTAATCTGCTCCTCAGCTGATTGGAAGTAATGAGAGTTCTGATGAGAATTGTATGGACACTTGTACTATTTAAGTAAAGCTTTACCTGAGTGTATTTACCTAGTCATATTCAAATTTCACGTTTTATGGGTCTTGTTCCGGTTAAAGACATTTATTTGTTATTTGTCGAAGTGATCTGGCCTTGTAAGGCAGTCTGCCGGCCGAAGTGGCCGTGCGGTTAAAGGCGCTACAGTCTGGAACCGCAAGACCGCTACGGTCGCAGGTTCGAATCCTGCCTCGGGCATGGATGTTTGTGATGTCCTTAGGTTAGTTAGGTTTAATTAGTTCTAAGTTCTAGGGGACTAATGACCTCAGCAGTTGAGTCCCATAGTGCTCAGAGCCATTTGAACCATTTGTAAGGCAGTCTTCTGTATTATCGTAATAAAATAGGTAGCAACTACAACGGATTACTATCGTGATTTTGGTCAGTCACTACCATTACCACATTACAGAAACAGTACATTCTAAATGAGAAAGTAAGATAATACCAATAATAAAAGTAGTTAGTTATTTAATAGACGTTGCACAATCTTTTTATTGCAGCAATTTAAACTGTTATGGCACCTTAGTTCCTTGTTGTACCAACTGAATTTATTTGTTGAACACTTCTTTTTCCAGTGAAAATGTGTACAGTCTTGCCATCCACTTCTAGAATTAGCTGCACTTGTTTCCCCTCAGCGACATTTCGTCAAAAAGAATCTCATCCATGGACAGTAACTTTACTTTACACGTTCCGAACTGACTGCGGGTATAAAGCTGCTTGAGAATACTACTTCTTTGCTAGTTTATGAAAGTCGTCGTCTTCCATTCCAATAACCGCCAACACCCTTGGGACACCTATACGGCCACGGTCGACATCAGGAAATGTACTCGTACAATATCATCAATCTGAAAAGCAGGAAATTTTCTGAAACTTCCTGGCGGATTAAAACTGTGTTCCGGACCGAGACTCGAACTCGGACCTTTGCCTTTCGCTGGCAAGTGCTATACCATCTGAGCTACCCAAGCACTACTCACGCCCCGTCCTCACTGCTGTACTTCCGCCAGTACCTCGCCTCCTACGTTCCAAACTTCACAGAAGATCTCCTGCGAACCTTGCAGAACTATCACTCCTGGAAGAATGGATATTGCGGCACATAATTTTAATCCACCAGGAAGTTTCATATCAGCGCACACTCCGCTGCAGAGTGAAAATCTCATTCTAGAAACATACCCCAAGCTGTGGCTAAGCCATGTCTCTGCAATATCCTTTCGTCCAGGAGTGCTAGTTCTGCAAGGTTCGCAGAAGAGCTTCTGTGAAGTTTGGAAAGTAGGAGGCGAGGTACTGGCGGAAAAGAAGGTAGAACACTTGCCCGCGAAAGGCAAAGGTCCCGAGTTTGAGTCTCGGTCCGGAACACAGTTTTAATCCTCCAGGAAGTTTCATATCAGCGCACACTCCGCTGTAGAGTGAAAATCTCGTTCAGGAAATTTTCTTTTTGAGGTTCGTAACGTCTTCGTTGCTTGCAGAAGGATATTCTCTTTCGCGGGAGCTCTGTTTACGTTGTAAAAAAATGGTTCAAATGGCTCTGAGCACTATGGGACTTAACATCTGTGGTCATCAGTCCCCTAGAACTTAGAACTACTTTAACCTATCTAACTTAAGGACATCACACACATCCATGCCCGAGGCTGGATTCGAACCTGCGACCGTAGCAGTCGCGCGGTTCCGGGCTGAGTGCCTAGAACCGCTAGACCACCGCGGCCGGCTACGTTGTAAAAATAAACTAGTTTTGTTCAGTCAGGGCTTGATTTAAAAAAAAATCTGATCGGTTGCAGCTCTCCAATATTTTCCCTTGAAATATTGTTTTCGGTATGGCGACTACTGAAGTTTGCTGTTAAATCATTCGGTACACCATTATGAACTTGTATGCATCATCCCTGTCTGATTGGAGGTCTGACCATTGATATCACATCAGTATCTTTTTTCGGTGCACTGTCTTTCATTTGACATCGTTTATATAAATTTAAATAAAACATTACAGCTTCGTATGTAATACTTTTGTATTTAACTTGCAATTCTTTAAGAATCCGTGTTCTTCCTGAATGTTCCCTCCTGGTGTGAGTTCCGTAGAGTATACTGACCAGTTTATTATTGCTAATGTAATACTGTATACTCGTTTCTCCTGGTTTTAATCGTACAATTAATTTCTCGTCGTCATTAATTTTGAAAACTTTAGAATCTTTTAATCGTCTTTAATCCAATGGCGTGCTGTGCTTGGTTTCAGCAGAAATCAATTCAGAATGTATTATTGAGTAATTTTCTCGAGGAAATAAACACAACTGTTCAAAATGGTTCAAATGGCTCTGAGCACTATGGGACTCAAATCTGAGGTCATCAGTCCCCTAGAACTTAGAACTACTTAAACATAACTAAGCTAAGGACATCACACACACATCCATGCCCGAGGCAGTATTCGAACCTGCGCCCGTAGCGGTCACGCGGTTCCAGACTGAAGCGCCTAGAACCACTCGACCACAGCTGCCGACAAACACAGCTATTTTCTCGTACGCTACATGACACTAGCTAAGGAAGAACTGTCAGTTACTACGGGACAATGGACAGTTGCTACCGATCACCCGACCAGTGATAGTAATAGGAAATGTGGAGGGTGGAACGTGTTAACTGCAGCGAAGCCTGCGCGGGAACGCTCTGTTCGTATCAGACACTTCATGCAGTACGGTGGTTGACGTAGGGTGTTGCAGAACCGATTAGTTCGACATCTCGTGTGACAATGCAACACGTCTGCAAAACATCATCTGAGTGCTTACGATCGTGAAAGGGACGAACTCGGTCAGACTCTCAACCCAGTAACGGTCGTGTGCAAAAGTGACCGCTCGCCAATTGAACAAGGCCGCTGAGAGCGGAAATGCTGTGCGGAAGCCTGTCGCTGGTCATAGATGGACCAGCATACTGAGAGAGGATCGATACGAAGATGTAGAAGAGAAAAGAAGGAACAGACATCTCGCTCCTAAGCAGCTCGCTGCAACCGCTACCAGTACACATCCCTTCTAGAACCATTTCGTCTGTTAAATCAGGCTGGTTGGTATGCTCGGAAGCCTCTAAAATTGAACCCACTTCATCAAAGAGTTCGCTGATGTAGGGGGCATGATGTTTGGGGTGAGCAACAGTGGTCCAGAGTGATCTTCTCAAACAAATGCTGCTTCACTGTGGAGAGCGAGGATAATATCATCCACCCCACAGAATGAAACTTCCTGGCAGATTAAAACTGTGTGCCCGACCGAGACTCGAACTCGGGACCTTTGCCTTTCGCTGGAAAGTGCTCTACCATCTGAGCCACCGAAGCACGACTCACGCCCGGTACTCACAGCTTTACTTCTGCCAGTATCTCGTCTCCTACCTTCCAAACTTTACAGAAGCTCTTCTGCGAACCTTGCAGAACTAGCACTCCTGAAAGAAAGGATAATGCGGAGACATGGCTTAGCCACAGCCTGGGGGATGTTTCCAGAATGAGATTTTCACTCTGCAGCGGAGTGTGCGCTGATATGAAACTTCCTGGCAGATTAAAACTGTGTGCCCGACCGAGACTCGAACTCGGGACCTTTGACTTAGCTGTGAGTACCGGGCGTGAGTCGTGCTTCGATATCTCAGATGGTAGAGCACTTGCCCGCGAAAGGCAAACGTCCCGAGTTCGAGTCTCGGTCGGGTACACAGTTTTAATCTGCCAGGAAGTTTCATATCAGCCCACACTCCGCTGCAGAGTGAAAATCTCATTCTGGAAACATCCCCCAGGCTGTGGCTAAGCCATGTCTCCGCATTATCCTTTCTTTCAGGAGTGCTAGTTCTGCAAGGTTCGCAGGAGAGCTTCTGTAAAGTTGGGAAGGTAGGAGACGAGATACTGGCAGAAGTAAAGCTGTGAGTACCGGGCGTGAGTCGTGCTTCGGTAGCTCAGATGTTAGAGCACTTGCCTGCGATGGCAAAGGTCCCGAGTTCGAGTCTCGGTCGGGCACACAGTTTTAATCTGCCAGGAAGTTTCATATCAGCGCACACTCCGCTGCAGAGTGAAAATCTCATTCTGCACCCCACAGAATGTTCGTGAACGTCATCAGTGTGTTCTAGGCGTTACTGTGTGGGCAGGCGTTATACACAATGGCCGAATACCGCTTCATATCTCTATGCGAGGTACCGTTACAGCACAATGCTCTTGCAGTGAGACTATTCTGGATCATGTTCATCTGTTTAGTTGCGCGTAAGGTCCTGACCTTCTATTAGTGGACGTCAATTCCCGTCGACACAGGACCTCTGAGACGCCTGACACACTGAAAAAGTGAAGTTGTTATTCGTATGAAATGGCCTGCGTGGCCCCCGGTCTTAACCCAACAGAAATCAATTTTTTATAACATTTTCAGAGAACAGCGATCTTGTAAGCTATGTAAAATTAGTGAAAAACAATCTAGATCGCAATGGCCATTTTAAATAAAATAACCAATGCGATCTGGACTGTTTTTCACCAATGCTGCTTCTTTCAACGAACACCCCTTCCTCGACCCGCACATGAACTGAAAACTCCCTTGAGAGGCGAACTGGACATCCCCCCGCCCCCCATCCCCCCTCAAGGTGTCCTCAGCAGTCTGGTAATCGTTACGCATAGCAGGTGCATATCCCTCACTGAGAGTTCGTTGGGAGTCTGACTTGTGTCAAACATGAACGTCATTTTTTCGCTACCTCAGCCTTTATTACGTATGTAATATATTACATGTCGTCGCTCGTTGCCTGTCATTATTCCTATCTCACATTATCTCTGTTCCTTAGCAACTGTCAAGCAGTGTAAATTAGGGTATCGAACAAAAAATAATAATAAAAATTTTAAGAAAACTTTGTAAGCAGATTGACAAACAAGTTTCCAAGTATAGCAAACAGATGACCCCAACTGCGGCAGAACAAAGGATTTAGTGACGGACTGGAGTCTCTATTGACATCGACTTCTCGTTTCATCTTCCACCGAACCATAGCTGTGCTTGTCAACATACACCGGTGATAGTATAACACTAGCCTGCCATTACTCAAGGTAATGTTACACTCTGAGAGGATTCTGAAATTTTGACCGCGTGTGTGTCTAATGGATAAAGGTATGGGACTGTAATATTGAATATATTGCAATTAACAGAAAAACTAAATAGGCTCTAACTTTGGGGTTTAATGAAAGTAGTAAAATGCATATGTGAGTGGAAAACGAACAGTCACCAGCCTAATTGGCCACATTAATTTCCAAATATAAGTAATAAAATTGAATATCAGTTACTGAAGTTACTTTCATTAGTATTCCCTTTGAATAGCACACAGCATACAAACGGACACAGCGCAATCTGAGCTGTGGTTAGCAGTAGTTACCATTAATGCACATACTAGTAACCATAGAAAGCAAACTCGTACCAAAGTCACACTAATAAGAGCTACACTCAAATGCTGTTACTTGGATCAGTACTGAAATGTTCCTGCCAGAAGTGCAGAACTAAAATTGCCCAGGAGGTGCTTTTGACTTAACTGACATAAAAATACCACAATCAGAATAAATAATACCACAATCACACTGTTTATACTCCCATTTATAGAAATATATCAGACTTCCTTTGTAGTAATAATAGTCCGTTTATGTTTTTAATATGCGAGGAACATGTTGGGGATCCATAAACTAGTATGGTGTCACTAGTTAGCTTACTTCAGTAACAGAGACTAATTCAAACAATATTAACTCTTAACTTCACATGGAAAAGTTTATATTTTTACTTTTCAAGTCAAATTATTCAACAATGAGCCCAATTAACTTAAAAAAATCGTTCATGATAGTAATCAAGGCTAAATTATGTTTCAAATAAGTTTAACTTATTTTTGACACTAAAATTTACACAGTGTGGCACTGAAATTTTCCAAAACGATACTTTGCAATAAATTGAGAGGACTTTAGCAAAATTCTAACTAACTTCAACGTTTGCTAATCCTTGCACATTTGACAAACATGAATAAATCACTAGTTAATTTAAGACATGATACTCGGTTTTATAAACGCTTAGGAGAGGAGCCTGCATAGCTTCATGATCAGGATGGAAGATATGGTTGTAAAAACTGGTTTATAGCACTTGGGTTATTATTATAATCACTCACACAAATTAACTGTTCCATGCTCTGATACATATCTGTAGTAGTGGCGAAGTTGTGGTGGCAGGCAACATGGCGTCTAACTGTACTCAGGGCACTTGTTGTTTGAATGCTCTATAAAATTTCTTCTTAGCGACGGATTTTTAACGTGTTAGAGCCATTCCTTATTGCCAAGAGTACCATACAACAACCAAATCCACATTCGAGGCAAAATTCCTTGGAAAGCGGCTTCCAGTTGTCTCCCTTGGCACCATCGATGTGTACCGTGCAACGGCTAGCTACTGACTGCGTATCTTCCACACCTACGAGCCACCCAGTTCGACAGCCAAAACCACCTTTTACATTGTGCCATGCCACTTCCGTTGTGGAGGGTCTTCACTACATCTTTTACATTTTACAGTGCAAGTGCCCTAAGCATGAACCAGTTTCCAATAACATTGTTTTTCTTTTAAATATACGCATATTATAAACTATCATTATTTTAAATATCATTTAGCTATATATATATATATATATATATATATATATATATATATATATATATATATATATATATATATACGGAGTTTGTACCTTGACCAAGAAGCAACGGTGAGAACTATGTATGGAACAACGAAATGGATAAAGATTCAGAAAGGGGTCCGGCAAGGCTGCATACTGTCACCGTACTTATTCAATCTGTATGCAGAACATGTTATGAGGAATGCGAGGCTAGATGAAGGAGAAACAGGAATTAAAATAGCTGGAATAAATGTAAACAACCTCAGGTACGCGGATGATACGATCCTGTTCACTCCTTCGAATTGTGGTGTTGGAGGAAACTTCTTAGAGTTCCATGGACTGCAAAGAGAACCAACAGATCAATATTGGAGCAAATATAACCAGATTTCTCCCTGAGAATTGAGAACACTCTTACTGAAGATGACAAACGAAAGCGAAAAGGCCGGTCTTATGCTGAATGTGAAGAAAACGAAAATTATGGCAACTACACCTACCAATTCGTGGGATATAGCAGGAGAAACCATGGAGGTAGTAACCACATTCAGTTATCTCGGTTCCCAGATCTCTGCTGATGGCGACTGCAGCCATGAAATACGGAGACGCCTGTTGCTCGGTAGACAGGCGATGTCAAACCTTGACAAGGTTATAAGGTCCCGAGATATAACACTAGCAACAAAGATCCGTATTGTGAGGGCTATGGTCTTTCCAGTTGTGATGTATGGATGTGAGACCTGGACCATTAGAAAGGCTGAACGGCGTAGAATTGACTCCTTCGAATTGTGGTGTTGGAGGAAACTTCTTAGAGTTCCGTGGACTGCAAAGAGAACCAACAGATCAATATTGGAGCAATTAAAACCAGATTTCTCCCTGGAAGGTCTAATGTTAAAACAAAAGCTGACCTACTTTGGACACACAATGCGAAGGCATGCCTCGCTGGAAAAACATTAATTCTGGGGAAGATTGAAGGAACTAGAAGAAGAGGACGTCAGAGGATGATATGGATCGATGGCATCACAGAAGCAATGTGTTCCAACCTGGAAGGTCTACGGGAGAAAGTGCAAGACAGGAAAAAGTGGCGTGATTTGGTTCATGGGGTCACGAAGAGTCGGAACCGACTAAACGAATATATATATGTATCTCTAAATTTCCTGACACAAATCAATGACCTTAACTAAGAAAGAACACACATTTCATAATTACGGTTACACAGTTACATAATACAAACCTACTTCTAATCGATATAAGAGTTACAACAGCACTAATTCATAAAAGCATAACCAAATATTCTGCTTTTCACCGACTTATTTGGTATGTGTTGACTTTCACCAAAGAAATTCAACGTTCTCCAACCTCGTCCTTCACGGTAACATATACATAGTACTTAAATTTAATATTTAAGTTAACCTCTTCAGTTATTACTTAGCACATATGCTACATCGGAATTTTATTTTTTTATAGCTCAGGCAATAAACGGATCTTGCTGTGCTTAATTGGGAAATATACTTTACACCATTTGCTTTCACTGGCCACTTGTTTTTCATCTTTGCATGTTCCCAGTACGTCTAACCACATGTTTCTAAACGGTATCCATCACAGTGTCAACACGTTTTCGAAAAATAAAAGTAATCTCTGTTTGTTTTTAGAAACTTTGGACTGGAATGCGTTTAGACCCTGCTGTAATATGCTGATAGTCCCTACCCTATCGAATAAGTGACTGTTGATTTCATCAAAACAGTACAACGACGTAAAATTTTACGAGTATATTTGTGGGGGTCCACAGCCTCCAGATGCTTAAAAAATGTAAACATGGCCACTAGTTGGCTGTCACGTGATTTTTATTTAATCGTGCGATTAGCTGATTTTGACTGCTTGTCATTGTCAAGCACTCATAAAACCAACATGGAAAAGCACTATACTGTCAGCATGCATCGCATGTATAACTAACACTTTGCACGCCTGAGTTAAGATAAAACATTACTGGTGTAGTAATGTTTTACCTTAATGTGACGTGTGTAATGTGTTAGTTATACATGCAATGCATGCAGATAATAAACTGCTTTTCCATGTTGGTTTTATAATTGCTTGACAATGAAAAGTAGTTGAACCGTCAGGGACCCCGAAAGGTGAACGTTACGTGGCGTCACATCGTGTGTGAATGTGGAGGTCTTTAAAACAAGCTTTGTCATCCGTCGGCTTGTGCCCAATCTCGCGGTCAGGTAAACGTCGGTTAACCAATCGCCTACTAAGTTATGCCAGAGAGGCTGCGTACCGTATTGCTGCCAAATAAAGTTCTATTCAGCTTCTTCCAATGGAGGAAAGAACCATAATTGTAGAGCATCAACATAAGAAATACGTTACAGTTGCTTCACCGGACAAGAGGCCCATACACCGTCCGCCGGGATATGGCACAAAAAACATTTAATTTAGAGAAGCCTTGTTGCTGACCCCGAGATGCACACATTATGCGTGTTCACATTTCGACTTAGGTGAAATATCGAATCAGTGAAGACGACACGATCCAGAAAATCTTCGTCATGCAGCAAAATTTCGTTTCTGTAGTGGGACGCATACCGTAGTCTACAGGTCTTAGAACTTGTAACAACTGCAGAAGATGAGGGACACAGTTGTAAGCACCTCGTTACAACACTCCACACGGACGTCACTGGAATTGCTTATTCACGTGTAGCCTTCTGAACTGATTTCTTGGGGCTAAGAGTGGAGGAGTCTTACTCGAGCAGCACGTTCTTCAGTTATTCTTTGTCGTCCTATACACTGCCATCTGCGGACACCTATACAAACGAAAGTGAGTTGCTCTTCCGTTTAATGTATTCTTTACAAGTTGAATGTGATAAGGCCTTAAAAGACCTAAATCCTGTATATTGATTGTGATTCATGCTGTACTAAAACCCTGAATAAAAACATTAATAACTGATAGGTTATACAGCACTCAGAAATGCCGGTTTGACACAGGGAGACAAATTTTACGCCACTGTATCCGTGCTTCATACGTTTTCTGCGCTTGTAACGATTCCATAAACAGTCCACAATATGTAATGAAGTTCGAAAAATATTATACAGGGTGTTTCAGAAGTGACGGCCAGTATTCAGGGATATAACAGGAATGATCATTCGAAACAAAAAAATCAAGTAAATATGGGCTCTAAAACGCATACCTTAAGAGCAATGACCAATTCTTGATCTTCGATATCGCGAAGCAAATCTCTTCTAGTGCTAGGTGTTTGCTTTCTGTATTTAGGGAGGTGGTAGTATGGACCAAAACAAGAAAAATAAGTCCAGTAGACGTGCTCTCTAAAATGCATACCATAATAGCTGTGAGCCCTTGTTCATTAGAAGAGCTGTATTTCAAAGTAGCGAAGATGAACAAGTGTTCATAGCTCTTAAGGTATGCGTTTTAGAGTCCATGTTTAGTGGGCATTTTTTTCTTGTTTTGGTCCATACTGCCACTTCCAAAGAATGAAAAACAAAGAGCTTGCAGTAGAACATTTTTTTTCACAGCATCGAGGATGAAGTATAGCTCTTCAGGTATGCGTTTTAGACTCCTTGTTACCTGACTTTTTTGTTTCGAATGATTATTCCAGTCGTATCCCTTAAAATTAGCCGTCCCTTGTGAAACACCATGTATACATTTCAGCAGTATCATATTTGAAGGTACAGGGAATATGTCTGGTCTGCGAAAACCCGCATCATCTTCGACTACGCGGAGCTGTAGAGGCGTGGTGAGAGCAGGTTACAAGGAATATTAAATTTTTATAATATCCGGTACATTTTTGCCAATATATTGGCAACGTTGGATAAATATTCCGAGGCTTTCGGCTTCTCCTCTCGCTTCCGTTTTTTCACTGCCATTCAAATTCTCCGATGAAATCACGCTCAACTTGATGTTATGTATCCTACATTCTATGCGGAAGCTACCCTCGAAGTCTTAACGTAATATCAGTGCCTACCTCGTCGGACGAGGCGTGGAAGCTTCTGAACCTGAGACGCAGCGCGCCGTCGTGCAATGACGGATTAATGCCACGGCATCGGTTCACATTCTGACTTTGATTTGAATGGCGTCTCCATTTGTAAAAGTAAACAGTCGATAAAATACCGTCACCTTCACCGTAATTAGCACCACTGCACGAACCCGTGGAAGAAGCTTGGCTCCAAAGTAAATCTACCCCACAAAATAGCCGCAAAAATAACGGAGAGCAATTGCAGATAAGCAACGTAATTCTGAAATTTACCTTGTGCATTCAGCTGCTGAATATTGTGCCTCGGCATGTGAAAACAGCGAAAATACTTACAAGGGAACCTCCCCATCGCACCCCCCTCAGATTTAGTTATAAGTTGGCACAGGGATAGGCCTTGAGAAACTGTACACAGATCAATCGAGAAAACAGGAAGAAGTTGTGTGGAACTATGAAAAAATAAGCAAAATATACAAACTGAGTAGTCCATGTGCAAGGTACGCAACATCAAGGAGCGTGTTCGCTTACGAGCGCCGTGGTCCCGTGGTTAGCGTGAGCAGCTGCGGAATGACAGGTCCTGGGTTCAAAGCTTCTCTTGAGTGAAAAGTTTAATTTTTTATTTACAGATAATTATCGAAGTTCAGGCACTCACACATAATCAACTTCTCTCTCCAAAATTCCAGGACATGTTCGGATTTGCTTGGACATATACAGGATTTGACGGTCTACGCACGGAAACATTTGAAAACGTAAACAACATATGTTTTGACAGAGCACAGGGAAAACTGTGCGACTGTGAAACTGTTGCATTCATTTGATGCAGTTTATGTGACAAACTCATCACTTTTTTGGGAGTGATTATCACATCCACAAGAAAACCTAAATCGGGTAAGGTAGAAGAATCTTTTTACCCATTAGCCAAGTGTGCAAGTTAGGTGGGTCGACAACATATTCCTGTCATGTGACGCACATGCCGTCACCTGTGTCGTACAGAATATATCAGACGTGTTTTCCTGTGGAGGAATCGGTTGACCTATGACCTTGCGATCAAATGGTTTCGGTTCCTATTGGTGCACGTCCTTTCGTCTACTAATCGCACGGTTTTGCGGTGCGGTCGCAAAACACAGACACTAAACTTATTACAGTGAACAGAGACGTCAATGAATGAACGGACAGATCGCAACTTTACAAAAATAAAGAAAGTAAAATTTTCACACGAGTGAAGACTCGAACCAAGGACCTTTCGGTTCGCATCTGCTCACTCTAACCACGAGACCACGCCGCCCATCAGCCAACATTGTCCTTTATGTTGCTTATCTTCCATATGGACTACTCAGTTTGTATATCTTACTTATTTTTTCATAGTTCCACACAACTTCTTCCTGTTTTCTCGATTGATCTGTGTACAGTTTTTCAAGGCTTATCCACTGTGTCAACTTATAACTAAATCTGAGGGGGGTGCGATGGGGATGTTCCCTTGTTAGACACTGAAGCGCCAAAGAAACTGGAACAGCCATCCGTACTCAAATACAGAGAAATGTAAACAAGCATATTACGACGCTGCAATAGACAGTCCTACGTAAGACAATTATTATGTGGCGGCGTTAGATCGGTTACTGCTGCTACAACGGCAGGTTATCAGGATTTGAGTCTGAACGTGGTGTTATAGTCAGGGCACGTGCGATCGGACACAGCATCTCCGAGGTAGCGATGAAGTGGCGATTTTCCCGTATAATCATTTCAGTAGTGGACCGTGATTATCAGGAATCCTCTGAAACGCTGTGGCCGGAGTAAGATCCTGCAAGAACGGGAGCAACGAGGATTGAAGAGAATCGTCCGGCGTGACAGTAGTGCGATCCTTCCGCACATTGTTTCAGATTTCAATGCTGGGCCATCAACAAGTAGCCAGCGCCGGTCGGTGAGGCCGAGCGGTTCTCGGCGCTTCAGTCTGGAACCGCGCGGCTGCTACGGTCGCAGGTTCGAATCCTGTCTCGGGCATGGATGTGTGTGATGTCCTTAGGTTAGTTATGTTTAAGTAGTTCTAAGTTCTAGGGGACTGATGGCCTCAGATGTTAAGTCCCATAGTGCTCAGAGCCCTTTGATCCATTTTTTGAACAACTGTCAGTGTGCGAACTATTCAACGAAACATCATCGATATGGGCTGTATGTCTCGCCTGGACCCGTAAACACCGACATCGGACTGTTGATGATCTTACAAATTGTATCAGGCGGGTGGACGCGTGCGAGTATGGAGACAACCTTATACACTCCTGGAAATGGAAAAAAGAACACATTGACACCGGTGTGTCAGACCCACCATACTTGCTCCGGACACTGCGAGAGGGCTGTACAAGCAATGATCACACGCACGGCACAGCGGACACACCAGGAACCGCGGTGTTGGCCGTCGAATGGCGCTAGCTGCGCAGCATTTGTGCACCGCCGCCGTCAGTGTCAGCCAGTTTGCCGTGGCATACGGAGCTCCATCGCAGTCTTTAACACTGGTAGCATGCCGCGACAGCGTGGACGTGAACCGTATGTGCAGTTGACGGACTTTGAGCGAGGGCATATAGTGGGCATGCGGGAGGCCGGGTGGACGTACCGCCGAATTGCTCAACACGTGGGGCGTGAGGTCTCCACAGTACATCGATGTTGTCGCCAGTGGTCGGCGGAAGGTGCACGTGCCCGTCGACCTGGGACCGGACCGCAGCGACGCACGGATGCACGCCAAGACCGTAGGATCCTACGCAGTGCCGTAGGGGACCGCACCGCCACTTCCCAGCAAATTAGGGACACTGTTGCTCCTGGGGTATCGGCGAGGACCATTCGCAACCGTCTCCATGAAGCTGGGCTACGGTCCCGCACACCGTTAGGCCGTCTTCCGCTCACGCCCCAACATCGTGCAGCCCGCCTCCAGTGGTGTCGCGACAGGCGTGAATGGAGGGACGAATGGAGACGTGTCGTCTTCAGCGATGAGAGTCGCTTCTGCCTTGGTGCCAATGATGGTCGTATGCGTGTTTGGCGCTGTGCAGGTGAGCGCCACAATCAGGACTGCAAACGACCGAGGCACACAGGGCCAACACCCGGCATCATGGTGTGGGGAGCGATCTCCTACACTGGCCCTACACCACTGGTGATCGTCGAGGGGACACTGAATAGTGCACGGTACATCCAAACCGTCATCGAACCCATCGTTCTACCATTCCTAGACCGGCAAGGGAACTTGCTGTTCCAACAGGACAATGCACGTCCGCATGTATCCCGTGCCACCCAACGTGCTCTAGAAGGTGTAAGTCAACTACCCTGGCCAGCAAGATCTCCGGATCTGTCCCCCATTGAGCATGTTTGGGACTGGATGAAGCGTCGTCTCACGTGGTCTGCACGTCCAGCACGAACGCTGGTCCAACTGAGGCGCCAGGTGGAAATGGCATGGCAAGCTGTTCCACAGGGCTACATCCAGCATCTCTACGATCGTCTCCATGGGAGAATAGCAGCCTGCATTGCTGCGAAAGGTGGATATACACTGTACTACTGCCGACATTGTGCATGCTCTGTTGCCTGTGTCTATGTGCCTGTGGTTCTGTCAGTGTGATCATGTGATGTATCTGACCCCAGGAATGTGTCAATAAAGTTTCCCCTTCCTGGGACAATGAATTCACGGTGTTCTTATTTCAATTTCCAGGAGTGCAAATCTATGGAACCTGCATGTTAGCAGGAGACTGTTCAAGGTGGTGGAGGCTCTGTAATGGTGTGGGGCGTGGGCAGTTGGAGTGATATGGGACCCGTCATACGTCTAGATACGACTCTGACAGGTGACGCGTACGTAAGCATCCTGTCTGATCACCTCCATCCATTCATGTCCATTATGCATTCCGACGGACCTGGGTAATTCCAGCAGGGCAATGCGACACCCCACACTTCCATAATTGCTACAGAGTGGTTCCAGGAACACTCTTCCGAGTCTAAATAATTTCCCTGGCCACCAAACGCCCCAGACACGAACATTATTGAGCATATCTGGAATGCCTTGCAGTGTGCTATTCCACAAGAGATCTCCAGACCCTCGTACGCTTACGGATATACGGACAGCCTTGCAGGATTTATGGTGTCAACTCCCTCTGGCATTACTTAAGACATTAGTCGAGTCCATGCCACGTCGTGTTGCGGCACTTCTGCGTGCTCGCAGGCGTTGTGCACCATATTCGGCAGGAATATCAGATTCTTTGACTCTTCAGTGTACGATAGACGGGCGCTTGAATGAAGCCATGTGGATCATTCACGGCACTGTCAAATCAACTTCCATCTAATAGATGCCTGTTCTCTCCAAAGTCGCTCCTTCTTATCTCAGTGGAGAAGCTGCCAAAGGGCGAATTCTCCAGAAGACAGAGTCACGTAAGAACGGATTCCTCAAGACCGCTTTCTTAATCCACCAGCTATGCACATGCAATCACGTAAGCTACCTGGCGTGGGCCTCTTTTGACGTCACTGAGAAGTAGAAAGAACGATGGAATGAACATCCACACCAGAGCACCTACCTCTTCCTACGTTCAACGAAGAAGTCTGAAACGTCTGATCTTCCGCTTGCTGAATGGACGAAACTCAACTGTATCCGAAATTGACGAAGGTGTAGTGGGTAGTCTGGAACCGCGAGACCGCTGCGGTCGCAGGTTCGAATCCTGCCTCGGGCATGGATCTGTATAATGTGCTTAGGTTAGTTGGGTTTAAGTAGTTCTAAGTTCTAGAGGGCTGATGACCTCAGAAGTTAGGTCCCACAGTGCTCAGAACCATTTTTTTTGTAGTGGGTAAATATTGAAGAAATGGGGTTAAAATGGTTGGTTCAAATGGCTCTGAGCAATATGGGACTTAACATCTGTGGTCATCAGTCCCCTAGAACTTAGAACTACTTAAACCTAACTAACCTAAGGACATCACACACATCCATGCCCGAGGCAGGATTCGAACCTGCGACCGTAGCAGTCGCGCGGCTCCGGACTGAGCGCCTAGAACCGCGAGACCACCGCGGCCGGCGAAATGGGGTTATTGTGAAAGTGATGACACTCACTTGTGCAGAGAAACAGACAGCCGGCCGGGTGGCCGTGCGGTTCTAGGCGCTACAGTCTGGAACCGCGTGACCGGTACGGTCGCAGGTTTGAATCCTGCCTCGGGCATGGGCGTGTGTGATGTCCTTAGGTTAGTTAGGTTCAAGTATTTCTAAGTTCTAGGGGACTGATGACCTTAGAAGTTAAGTCGCATAGTGCTCAGAGACATTTGAACCATTTTTAGAAACAGACAACAAAATACACTGTGAAGGACTGCTAACTCCATTCATTTGAAGGTGGTCTGAAAAACTAGCTCGAACTGACACCAAGTGCTGCTATGTCGTTATCAAATTTTCCTTGTACATTTCTTGCTCATTAAACTGAGATCACGAAAGTCGTGGAATAGCGATATGCACTTATAAAGATGGTGGTAGTATCGCGTACACAAGGTGTAAAAGAGCGGTGCAATGACTGAATTATCTTTTTGACTCGGTTGATATATGTACAAAGGTTATTATGACGTCACGACGGGAATTAACAGACTTTGAACGCGGTATGGCAGTTGGAGCTGGACGCTTGGAACGTTGCACTTCGAAAATCGTTGGGGAATTCAATATTCAGAGATCCATACTGTCAAGAACGTGCCGAGAAAACCAAGTTCCAGGCATTACCTCTCACTACGGTCAACGCAGTGGCCAACGGCCTTCACTGGACAACCGAGACCAACGGCATTTGCGTAGAGCTGTCAGTGCTAACAGACAAGCAACACTGAGAGAAACAATCACAGAATTCAATGTGAGATGTACGACGAACGTATCTGTTAGGACAGAGCGGCGAAACTTGACGTTAATGGGCTCTAGCATCAGACGACCGACGCGAGTGCCTTTGGTAACAGCACGACATCCCTTGCAGCGTCATCCTTGGCTCGTGTACATGTCTCTTGCAGTCTTGACCACTGGAAAACCATATCCTGGTCAGATGAGACCAGATTTCGGCTGTGGCTTTGTAATGGTGTGGGCTTTGTTTATATGGAATGGACTGGGCCGTCTGGTCCAATTGGACCGATCACTGACTGAAAATAGTTATTTTCGGCTACTTGGAGACGATTTACAGCCATTCATGGACTTCACGTTTCCAAACAGCGATGAAATTTTTATGTATGAAAAGCGCCATGTGAACGGGCCTCAATTATTCGTGATTGATTTGAAGAACATTCTGAACAGTTCGAGACCCCACCGAATATTTATGGGGCATAATCGAGAGATCAGTTCGTGCACAAAATCCTGCCCCGGCTGTACTTTCGTAGTTCTGGACGGCAATAAAGACAGCATGGCTCAATTTTTGTACAGGAGACGTCCAGAGACTTGCACGTGTATGTTCTGTCATTTCGTACGGTGATGATGATAAATACTACGTACCTAACGTTGTTAGAAGTTATGATATTTTCATGAGTTCAAAATCTCCCCTGGCAACAGTTATTTGTGTTTTTCGTGGTTTCCACAAATCATTTGCCACATACTCCGAGATATTTTCTTCAGCAACGGTAGGATCCATCTTCATTTCCTACATTTCTACAACTGAAATACTCATCTTCATCTACTTAATTATTGTTCAGTTCACACTTAAGAGCCCGATAGAGGTCTTATCGGACCAGTTTCCGACTACCTCTCTGCTGCAATGCTCTCGAACAGCCGAACACCTAAATCTTCGAGCCCTGACATATTTTATTGAGATGCTCATACAACACCATATAGGCGAGAGTCAACAAAATATTTTAGGGTTCATAGGAGAAACTTGGGGACTGAAAAGCTCTTACCACGACGAAAAATGCCTTTGTTTTAATGATTGTCGCGCCAACTTGCTTATCATATCCGTGACACTCTGACATTATTCCGCGATAATACAAGACGAGCTGCCCTTCTTTGAACTTTTTCGATGTCCTCTGTCAGCACACTGTTTTAAGGTTTTCATTTCACGTAGCAGTACTCCAAAACACAACGGATCGTCGTAGTATAGGCAGTCTAGTAAATTTGTTGCATTTTCTAGGTGTTCTGCCAGTAAAACACAATCTTTGGTTCGACTTAGCCACAAGAGCTTTTACGTGGTTGTTACATTTTAAGTTGTTCAAAACTGTAATCTCTGAGTGTTTAGTTGAATTGAATACCTTCAGATTTGCGTTATTTGTCGCGTAGCAGAAGTCTGACATATTCCTTTTAATACTCCTGTGGAGCACCTCACACCTTTTATCGTTTAAAGTCAGTTGCCAATTTTCGTACCTTGCCGATGTCTTGCCTAGAAATTTTGCAATTGGTGGTGATCTTCTGAGGTCTTTACTAGATGTTAAAATGAAGCCTCATCTGCAAATAGTCTAAGAGGCTTATTTATGTTGTGTCCCAAATCTTTTACATAGATTAGGACCAGCAGAGAGGAACGCCAGATACCTGTTCTATTTCACTCGATGACTTTCTGTTATTTGCAACGAACTATGACCTTTCTGACAGTAAATTATATAACCAGTAGCCCTACTGCCACGATAATCCATAGAAATACAATTTGATTACACGCCGCTTGTGAGGAAAGGTGTCAAAAACTTTCTGGAAATATAAAAGTATGGAATCAGTTTGAGATTCCCTGTTGGTAACCCTCGTTAGTCACTATCGACAGGACGTTAAAACGTTCCTGTATCTTAATAGTGGATGACATACCGTCCAATAAATTCCGAAACTATTCAGATTCTTCTAAAATCTTTATTATTACAGTGACGTTTGCACATATTCTCACTGGTATGGTGTTGTGTGCTCGTGGGTAGTTACGATTTTTCTATGCGCTCTTCACCACTTCTTTCTAAATTTCTTTGTGAATATTTTGCTCAACAACAGCTTCTCAATTGGCAATAAACTGGATAACGGAGCTGGGGCTAAAAGCAAACATAGTGTAGCTTGTTGCAGGTGCTGTTCCGGGCATGGAAGGATCGGTTTGCACACGAAAAGGTGCTTCAGTCAAGGATAGCTAAAAGGGGCGCTCCTGCTAGAACCTCTTACAGTCCTCTGAATGCATCCTTTCATGATTCGCCCTCCCCATCATTCAAGTTTCTTGTGCAACTCACTCAGTGGCACAGAAACTTGCGCAAAATTTGGGACAAACTTCCTGAAGAGATTCACGATGCCAACAAATTTGGCCATCTGTTTAGCATTCCTAATTCTCTAATCGCCTCAGTACCGTCAGGATATACCTTTAGCTCTCCCGGATACACTTGTGTTAAAAGTTAATCCTTCCTACGTAAGATGCACAAATACTTCCCGTAAGTGCACGACATGCTTCTCCCATCCCCTTTTGAAAATTACTGCATCATGATGCACACATGATATAAAAAGCAGATTCAATAATTCAAATAATACGGCAGCACCAATGGTGAGGCCAAAGCATGCATGGTTAAATTCAGAAAGGTTGTAGTCAGTAGCGGATGCCGAATATGCTTTGACCCCTCATCCAAAGTAACCTTACAGTATGCTTTATTGAGATCGAAGGTCTTGAAAATCTGAGTTCCTTTGAACCATCCAGGGCAGGTGGATAAATCCAGTATTGTAATGGCCTGGAGAATCACTTTCTTATTTTGTTCTCTATAATCCAACACCGGTCAGGATCCATTTGATTGTTTAACTACTAAGAACATAGGTGCAGGGTATAGGGACTTCGATGGAAGAATGACCCCCTGATCTAACATTTCCTCTCTATGGTTCCTTCTACTACATTGAAATTACTTCATAATCTCTTAACATTTGTCCTATCATTTTCCCCATTCATTTCCTCGCCGAATGTATGAATAACCTCATTTCACACGTTGTCAGGCCACATAACTTTCAACACCACGTTGCAACACGTTTTTAAAATTTCAGTCCTTTCCTTTTCGAGTTCTTTGTCAGTCCATTATTCACTTCCGTACAATGATGTGCTCCAAACTTAGATTCGCAGACATGCTTTCCCAAAATTAAGACCTATGTTAGATACTTCTAGATTTCTTTTGCGAGAAGTGAACGCATTGCCTTTACTGGCCTGCTTCTTATATCCTCTTTGCTCCCTCCGTCATGCGTCATTTCGCTTCCGAAGTAGCTAAAATCCTTCACTTTCTTTACTTCTTGGTCCCCAATTTAATGTTACGTTTATCGCTACTCTCACTTCTATTATTTCTCAGTACTGCGTTTTCTTTCGGTTTACTCTCAATCCCTACTCCGCGTTCATTGGCAGTTTTATTCCATTTAACAGATCCACTATTTCCCCCTCACTTTCACTGAGGACAGTAGCGTCATCAGTGAATCCTGTCATTGACACCCTTTCAACCTGGATTTTATCACGCTCCCGAAATTTTCTATTTTTCCATCGGTGCTTCTTTGATGTTGGTATTCAAGAGTAGAGGAGAAAGCCGGCCGGGGTGGGCGAGCGGTTCTAGGCGCTACAGTCTGGAACCGGGCGACCGCTACGGTCGCAGGTTCGAATCCTGCCTCGGGCATGGATGTGCGTGATGTCCTTAGGTTAGTTAGGTTTAAGTAGTTGTAAGTTCTAGGGGACTGATGACCTCAGATGTTAAGTCCCATAGCGCTCAGAGCCAATTGAACCATTTTTTTTACCACATCCTATACGTGTATGTTTTCGGTCAACTTGGCACGTATAATATTGGAGACGTATAATATAGAGCTATTAGAAGTTGGGTGTTCCTTGAGCAATACAGCACAAAGACTTGACAGGAATGTAACCACTGCGCATGACTGCTGGCAGCGGTGGTCACGAGAATGTATCGCCTCAGGAAGACCGGGCTACGGACGGACACGTGGCACTACCGAGGGGGAAGAAAATCGTGTTCGTATGGTTCTGTCGCATCGTGCTGCATTTGCAGGAGAAATGTGCCACCAGAACGACAAAACGAAGTGTTACAAATCGGTTACTTCAAGGTCATCTCCGAGCCAGACGCTGTGTAGGGTACAGTTGTAACTTCCTTCTTACCAATCGGCTAATCCTGCTTGCGATATAAAATATGACCGTGCATCGGGTGTATGCCTAATGGATTTTTTCTAATTGTACAAGGCTATCTTTCCCGAAGAAGTGATACCGATCGGTAGGAGGATAGTCTACAACCGACTCTACTAATGGAAAGTCTCCTAAAAATAAAAAGTAATTAAACCGAACAGGGCTATAATTTGGAAAATGAAAGTTATTTTGTGCATTCACTCACGAGCAACACTGGACAGAAAGGAGTGCCACTGATCATGAATCTAAAAGTTACGCTAATGAACGCCGCGCGGGATTAGCCGAGCGGTCTTAGGCACTGCACTCATGGACTGTACGGCTGGTCCAGGCGGAGGTTCGAGTCCTCCCTCGGGCATGGGTGTGTGTGTTTGTCCTTAGGATAATTTAGGTTAAGTAGTGTGTAAGCTTTGGCACTGATGACCTTAGCAGTTAAGTCCCATAAGATTTCACACACACACACACACACACACACACACTAATGAACGAAAAGGAAGTAATTAACTGTCGCCAGCCCACTAGGGCAATTTGGATCCAAAATCCTGTACAAGATGATGTGAAAGAAATTTTAAGTGAGTATGTACTGATAAAGAAAACTGAGAAGTCACTCTTACGTTATGTTTGGCACTAAATTTTGAAAAAGGAAATCGAGTAATGATTTGAAAATATACAATTAAACTGTATGTTAGTACTGAACTTCGTTACGTGAACAATAACTATCAGTGACCTCAGCATAACGGCATCAAAGAAATTTAGAAAACAAGCAAGCACATTTTACTTTGTCATTGCTTATTTTGAAAATTGGATTTCATATTATTATCTGAACAACTGAGCCTTTTTTACTGACTTCAACAGAATTAAATACTAGAATGTGTTCCGAACCAAACAGCCACGTGCTCCAAGCTATATGTAAAATAAATAAAACTTCCGCACTCTTAATTTGTGCATTTCTGTAGATTTGGATTTTTTCCAGTGATTGATTCTCAAACTTGGAAAATGAAACTGCTTTACTTTAATCATACACTGAAGCCTCTGCTGTACAACAGTTAATTGAAAGTAGGCTGAGGCTAAAATTCTTAAAAGAGAAGTTATTCATTAATAAACTGGCTGTAACTATTCACTTTGTTTCTTATGACACTCGGCTACATATAAGTGACAAAAAGGAACAACGATCTTGCTTGGTAACAATGTCTGGGGGCAATGAGGACACAATCGCCCTGAGTTAACTGATTATCATTTAAATAAATCTTATCAATCAAATCAAGTTCAGTTGTGCTGCTGGGTTAGTCGTTAATACTTTCTACCAATGAACAGTCTTATTTCTGTGCTGTGCATACGACGAAACTAGGAGCCGACGACGGAACTGTGTTGCTAGAACTGCTGCTGTCGTTGAAGACGGTAGCATATTGTGGAGCCACGGCTAATTAAAGAAACGGGCAGTCGTAATTAATACAGCCTCTTCCGCCCGTCCACTGTCCGTACTCCTGCTCTAGACATCTGGCCGGCGCAGGTACATGATGCCGCCGAAAATGGTACTCTCTACTGCGAGAGCGTTAACGCCACACTTCCGCACACTACCAGCGCTGAACCCTCTCCTCTCTCCGCGCGCTCCGAGCAACAACTCCCTACCCAAAGATTCTACAACGCACCAGCACTGCTGTTATCGTTGCTGGTCGATGCAAATGACAATTTCTTTGGCCTTTTTCCACATCTTATAAGTTTCACACTAAAACACAGATAAATAGAATGAAACGTCAACAAACTTCTACCTAAATGTATCCATGCAGTGAAGCCCTTACTTATTAAAAGAAAACATTTAAATTACAAATATTTACATACAATTAAAAAAAGTTATATATCAGTAGCAGGTGCCATGCATACTGCAGTTTCGGTGTTACACGTTCCACTGACCAGTCATTCGCAACTTCAGCAGTGTCAAGCCAGTGCTCATTTGAGAGCAGCATTATGAGTGACTGTTGTTCTTTATGATGAAAACTGGGGCTGCCTCGATGCCACTTGTTGGTTAGGAGGAGGCCAGCCTAGGGCCTGGCCTGCAAACAATTTGTCTGAGTTATTGTCTGGGGCGCAGTTTCGTATGGTTCAAATGGCTCTGAGCACTATGGGACTTAACTGCTGTGGTCATCAGTCCCCTAGAACTTACAACTACTTAAAGCTAACTAACCTAAGGACATCACACACATACATACCCGAGGCAGCATTCGAACCTGCGACCGTAGCGGTCGCGCGGTTCCAGACTGTAGCGACAACAACCCTCGGCCACCCCGGCTAACAGACAAAATTATTGCCGTAATTTGATTACTCTCCTTTACTTATTTTTTGTGGTTATGATATTTTCCGTCAGTGTTTTACAATAAGGTGTTGTAACTTTTGTCCTATAAAGAGAGTCTAGACAACGAGTTTTGGCAATTTAAGGACGTTTGTCTAAGTTTGTATGCTTCACGTACATTTATTGGTATCCCTCCTGTGTGCAAGCCCGAGGAGAAGGCAGACGTGCGAGACTTGCTGGGCAGTGTAGAAGAGCCAGCTGAAGACAGGCGAGTCTGCCTGACCCGTAAAAACAGAGAGAGTGTGTGTGTGTGTGTGTAGGCTCGCGTGCCGACGTGGGCGCGTACGTGCGTGAAAAATGACCCTCCAGATTCGCAGGCGGCCGCCTCGGGAATCAATAAGAGCGTGAATAATTCATCGACAGCTGGCACGGCGCGGCGCGGCGCTGGCTGCTGAGATCGGCGCAGCACCCCTGGGGCTGCTGATTCTTTATGCTTCTGGCGATCGGACGTCGCGCCTGACCGATGTGACTGCGCGCGGCAGTCGCTCAACACCTGCGAGCCCCATCCCTCGGCGTCTACCGAGTCTACCGGCCACCTGCGTTCTGGCGCTGCAGGTGCGGTGGCCAGTCGTACAGTTTTAATTGGTAGAGGTGTTAGACGTTCTCTGCGTGTTCACCATTCAGTGTGACACAATTGTCCCAGTGATGAATGACATGGCGAACAACTTGGCTTTAGAAGTCTGCATTTCCGTTGTTCAGGAAACGTTTCACCTCGATTTCAGTCTCTCTCGGTGTATTCAACTGATGAATTCTTCTCGGGTTATGAGCCGAGTGGTGGCGTCGTCTTGACGCAACGTTTCAATGAGTTCAGTACCCATCATCTTCTGGCGAAGTGTCGGGATGCTGCTGCTGCTCACAGGTAGATGCCGTGTTTCATGACTTCCAAGGCGTTCGATACAGTTCCCCACAGTCGTTTAATGAACGAAGTAAGAGCATATGGACTATCAGACCAATTGTGTGATTGGATTGAGGAGTTCCTAGATAACAGGACGCAGCATGTCATTCTCAATGGAGAGAAGTCTTCCGAAGTAAGAGTGATTTCAGGTGTGCCGCAGGGGAGTGCCATAGGACTGTTGCTATTCACAATATACACAAATGACCTTGTGGATTACATCGGAAGTTCACTGAGGCTTTTTGCGGATGATGCTGTGGTGTATCGAGAGGTTGTAACAATGGAAAATTGTACTGAAGTGCAGGAGGATCTGCAGCGAATTGACGCATGGTGCAGGGAATGGCAATTGAATCTCAATGTAGACAAGTGTAATGTACTGCGAATACACAGAAAGATAGATCCTTTATCATTTAGCTACAAAACAGCAGGTCAGCAACTGGAAGCAGTTAATACCATAAATTATCTGGGAGTACGCATTAGGAGTGATTTAAAATGGAATTATCATATAAAGTTGATCGTCGGTAAAGCAGATGCCAGACTGAGATTCATTGGAAGAATCCTAAGGAAATGCAATCCGAAAACAAAGGAAGTAGGTTACAGTACGCTTGTTCGCCCACTGCCTGAATACTGCTCAGCAGTGTGGGATCCGTACCAGATAGGGTTGATAGAAGATATAGAGAAGATCCAACGGAGAGCAGCGCGCTTTGTTACAGGATCATTTAGTAATCGCGAAAGCGTTACGGAGATGATAGATAAACTCCAGTGGAAGACTCTGCAGGTGAGACGCTCAGTAGCTCGGTACGAGCTTTTGTCAAAGTTTCGAGAACATACCTTCACCGAAGAGTCAAGCAGTATATTGCTCCCTCCTACGTATATCTCGCGAAGAGACCATGAGGATAAAATCAGAGAGATTAGAGCCCACACAGAGGCATACCGACAATCCTTCTTTCCACGAACAATACGAGACTGAAATAGAAGGGAGAACCGATAGAGGTACTCAAGGTATCCTCCGCCACACACCGTCAGGTGGCTTGCGGAGTATGGATGTAGATGTAGATGTAGATCTTGTACTTTCCCCTCTTTGGGGAAGTGTGAGGGGGGAGTTTGTAGCCTTTCGGCTTGTACTCCCCTGTGAACGTGTGTGTGTGATTTTTCTATAGTTTTTTGGTGTCTGTGATTATGTGATGATTGTTCTGTCTGTGTTTGGTACTTGCCTGAGGTAGGCGAGATGATTGGTGTTATATAGGAAGGAACAGGATTAGGGATTGGGTGTTGGGATTTTCTCTTCGACTTAATCGTCGAAGATCGTCATAGGACGCTTGTGCTTATCGCGGGACGTATCATACCGACCTAGGGAGTGGATGAGGGCGTTTCCTGATCTGGAAGAACCTTCACAGGAGGCCCTTGCCAGATCTTGTAAACGCTCTCTCAGGAGTTGGATTTCAGCGTGCAGATCTTCTGTGGGGAATCCAAGAGGTAAATGCACTGACCTCCTGAGGGCGCGGTTCTGCAGCCTCTGGAGTTTGTCCAGGTGCTGCTTTGCCGCGTATCCCCAGACAGGGCACGCATATTCCATGACTGGCCGGATCAGGGCCCGGTACACATCTACTGGGCAGGAAGGGAGCTGGTTGAGTTCAGGATTGGGTATAGGATGCACCTTCCTGTGGACCTCGTCTATGTGGGGTTTCCACGTGAGACGAGAGTCCAAGGTTACGCCAAGGTACTTGGCGGTTCTGCGCCGGGGGAGTTGGGCTCCATTTAGGTGAAGATGGAGGGGGGACGTTGAGGAGATTCGCGCCTTCCGAGCCTGCGGGTAATCAACATTGCCTGTGTCTTCTCAGAGTTGATGGTGATGCGCCAGCGACGGGCCCAAGTTTCTGTGTCACCTAAAACCTTTTGTAGCCTACGGATGACCAAGTCCTTGTTCGCATTTCTCGTGTAGAAGGCTGTGTCGTCCACGTACTGCGCGGTGTGCACCAGGGGGGCCGTTGGAGCGTCCGCAGTGTACAGACTGTACAAAACGGGCCCCAGGACCGATCCCTGTGGCACCCCGGCACGAATACGCCTTTTGGTGGAGGTGGCAGTTTCTACTTTGACAGAGAAAGTTCTATTCGTGAGACAGCTTTTGATCAGCTTGACTATGCTCCCGGGGAACCCTTGCCTGTACAACTTGTAGAGTAGCCCTCTATGCTATACTGGTCGGGATGCTATGTTCTGCATATCTATATAGCTGCTTGGCCGTCGTCCGCTTCTGTAGGCCGGACAATCAAGTTGCTCCGGAAGGGGGTACCGAGTCGGTGATGGGGGTGGGGGAGGGGGGGGGGGGCGGGGCGGACCGGACCAGCGTCGAGACCCGGTGGCTATCCAACGTGTCTGCAGACGCCGCTGCCTTCAGATCGGACCGTTCCTGACGTGTTTTGTCAATTGTGGGCTTCCACGATGCACTGAGCTGAAAGCCGCTATCCCTGTTGACTAAATTGTTGTGCAGACGTATCTCCACTGCCTCTTTGAAGATCGAGTCTCAGAAACCGTTGGTGCTGCACAGATTCTTCGTTTTTTCGGATTCGAAGGTGTGTCCCTCGATAATGCTATGTTCTGCTACCGCGGACTTGTTTGTCTGTCCTAGTCGTACGTTCCTGATGTGTTCAGTACAGCGGTGGGAGATACATCGTTGTGTCTGCCCGATGTATTCCGTCCCACATTCGCACTCAATACTATAAATGCCCGGCGTCTGCAACCCCAGCTGATCTTTGGTTGAGCCAAGTACACCTTTGACTTTTTTCGGTGCGTGAAAGATGGTCGTTACTTCGTGCTTCTTTAATATTCTTGCGTATCTTCTCCTCTTAACTGACTGTAGATTAGCGTTGATGGTCTCTCACAAATATCTTCTGTGGCTTTTATCGTCAGATTACAACTTGTTTCTCGCTTCTGAATTTTGTCACGAGGTATTACTGGTCTACCTTCATCTCCACAACACCCAGCTCCTCAATAGAAAGAGGGCAACGTGTGGCGTTTCTGCCGTTTGCTGGACCAAAAAATAGTTCAAATGGCTCTGAGCACTATGGGACTTAACATCTGAGGTCATCAGTCCCTGAGAACTTAGAACTACTTAAACCTAACTAACCTAAGGATATCACACACTTCCATGCCCGAGGCATGGTTCCAGACTGTAGCGCCTAGAACCGCTCGACCACTCCGGCCGGCTTTGCTGGACAGCCAACAGCCATGATCGCAAGAATATTAAAGAAGCACGAAGTAACGACCAACTTTCGCGCACCGAAAAAAGTCAAAGATGCACTTCGCTCAACCAAAGACCGGCTGTGGCTGCAGACGCTGTATATTTACAGTATTGAGTGCGAATATGGGATGGAATATATCAGGCAGACACAACGATGTATCTCCCAGGAATTGGTTCTCACGGCGTGGAACATTCTGTTACGACAGAGACCAATAATTACTCAGTGCTTTTGGGCGAAGTAATATTTATCAGAAACGGCTTTTTCAGTCAACACAATTACCGCGTTTGGGCTGACGAAAGATTACACATCATCTTGGAGGTCCATTCTCAGCATCTCCAACGTGTGGCGAGGAACTATTGGTGACTGCCTGCTTGGATCTTCTGAACTCCGTGGACGACTTCGAGATGTCAACTACTTGCAACTTCGTCATACCTTTCTTCCTGATGTACAAGAGGAAATGTTCCACTGGCAATGCGACAGAACGTGCAACGGCTTGATGACGAAGGTCCTGCACATTATAAGCATGCTGTTACTCGCTACTAAATGAACGGCGCCTTGGGAGGTGGATTCTCACGATCTCACTCCCTGTGACTTCTGGTTGTGCGGCCACACGGAAGAGTTTGTGTACATTGAAAGGCAAAACACATCAGTCTGTGGCAGGCAGTGTTAGAGATACAATCCGGAATATGCTACACATTTTGAACACGTGCGACAGTCGTGGTACAGAAGAGCTAAGCTGTGTCCTAAATGCAATTGTGGCACTTTGGATAACGTCTAAACTGCGAAGTGTTGAAATTGAAGAGCTTTGTTATCGTGCTTCTGTATGCTACCACAAAAATGCTCCGCACCTGCACTATTGTTGTTGTTGTGGTCTTCAGTCCTGAGACTGGTTTGATGCAGCTCTCCATGCTACCCTATCCTGTGCAAGCTTCTACATCTCCCAGTACCTACTGCAGCCTACATCCTTCTGAATCTGCTTAGTGTATTCATCTCTAGGTCTCTACGATTTTTACCCTCCACGCTGCCCTCCAATACTAAATTGGTGATCCCTCGATGTCTCAGAACATGTCCTACCAACCGATCCCTTCTTCTAGTCAAGTTGTGCCACAAGCTCCTCTTCTCCCCAATACTATTCAGTACCTCCTCATTAGTTATTTGATATACCCACCTAATCTTCAGCATTCTTCTGTAGCAGCACATTAAGAAATATTATATTTTCTTCTTGTCTAAACTATTTATCGTCCACGTTTCACTTCCATACATGGCTACACTCCATACAAATCCTTTCAGAAACGACTTCCTGACATTTAAGTCTATACTCGATTTTAATAAATTTTTCTTCTTCAGAAACGATTTTCTTGCTATTGCCAATCTACATTTTATATCCTCTCTACTTCAACCATCATCAGTTATTTTGCTCCCCAAATAGCAAAACTCCTTTACTACTTTAAGTGTCTCATTTCCTAATCTAATTCCCTCAGCATCACCCGACTTAATTCGACTACATTCCATTATCCTCGTTTTGCTTTTGTTGATGTTCATCTTATACCGTCCTTTCAAGACACTGTCCATTCCGTTCAACTGCCCTTCCAAGTCCTTCCCTGTCTCTGACAGAATTGCAACATCATCGGCGAACCTCAAAGTTTTTATTTTTTCTCCATGGATTATAATACCTACTCCGAACTTTTCTGTTGTTTCCTTTGTTGCTTGCTCAATAAACAGATTGAATAACATCGGGGGATAGGCTACAACCCTGTCTCACTCCCTTCCCCAACCACTGCTTCCCTTTCATACCCTTCGGCTCTTATAACTGCCATCTGCTTTCTGTACAAATTGTAAATAGCCGTTCGCTCCCTGTATTTTACCCCTGCCACCTTCAGAATTTGAAAGAGAGTATTCCAACCAACAATGTCAAAAGCTTTCTCTTATAAATGCTAGAAACGTAGGTTTGCCTTTTCTTAATCTTTATTCTAAGATAAGTCGCAGGGTCAGTATTGCCTCACGTGTTCCAACATTTCTACGGAATCCAAATTGATCTTCCCCGAGGTCGGCTCTACTAGTTTCTCCATTCGTCTGTAAAGAATTCGCGTTAGTATTTTGCAGCTGTGATTTATTAAACTGATAGTTCGGTAATTTTCACATCTGTCAACACCTGCTTCCTTTGGGATTGGAATTATTATATTCTTCTTTAAATCTGAGGGTATTTCGTCTGTCTCATACATCTTGCTCACCGGATGGTAGAGTTTTGTCAGGTCTGGCTCTCCCAAGGCCGTCAGTAGTTCTAATGGAATGTTGTCTACTCCGGGGGCCTTTCAGTGCTCTGTCAAACTCTTCACGCAGTATCATATCTCCCATTTCATCTTCATGTACATCCTCTTCCATTTCCATAATATTGTCCTCAAGTACATCGCCCTGGTGTAGACCCTCTATACACAGCTTCCACCTTTCTGTTTTCCCTTCTTTGCTTAGAACTGAGTTTCCATCAAAGCTCTTGATATTCATGCAAGTGGTTCTCCTCTCTCCAAAGGTCTGTTAAATTTTCCTGTAGGCAGTATCTATCTTACCCCTAGTGAGATAAGCCTCTACATCCTTACATTTGTCCTCTAGCCATCCCTGCTTACCCATTTTGCACTTCCTGTCGATATAATTTTTGGGACGTTTGTATTCCTTTTTGCCTGCTTCATTTACTGCATTTTTATATTTTCTCCTTTCATCAATTAAATTTAATATTTCTTCTGTTACCCAAGTGTTTCTACTAGCCCTCGTCTTTTTACTTACTTGATCTTCTGCTGTCTTCACCATTTCATTCCTCAAAGCTACCCATTCTTCTTCTACTGTATTTCTTTCTCCCATTCCTGTCAATTGTTTCCTAATACTCTCCCTGAAACTCTGTACAACCTCTGGTTCTTTCAGTTTATCCAGGTCGCATCTCCTTAAATTCCCACATTTTTGCAGTTTCTTCAGTTTTAATCTACAGTTCATAACCAATAGATTGTGGTCAGAGTCCACATCTGCCCCTGGAAGTGTCTTACAATTTAAAACCTGGTTCGTAAATCTCTGTCTTACCATTATATAATCTATCTGAAACCTTCTAGTATCTCCAGGGTTCTTCCATGTATACAACCTTCTTTCATGATTCTTAAACCAAGTGTTAGCTATGATTAAGTTATGCTCTGTGCAAAATTCTACCAGGGGACTTCCTCTTTCATTTCTTAGCCCCAATCCATATTCACCTACTATGTTTCCTTCTCTCCTTTTTCCTACTCTTGAATTCCAGTCACCCATGACTATTAAATTTTCGTCTCCTTTCACTACCTGAATAATTTCTTTATCACATCATACATTTCAACAATTTCTTCGTCATCTGCAGAGGTAGTTGGTATATAAACTTGTACTACTGTAGTAGACGTGGGCTTCGTGTCTGTCTTGGCCACAATAATGCGTTCACTATGCTGTTTGTAGTAGCTTACCCGTACTCCTATTTTTTTATTCATTATTAAACCTACTCCTGCATTACCCCTATTTGATTTTGTATTTATAACCCTGTACTCTCCTGACGAAAAGTCTTGTTCCTCCTGCCACCGAACTTCAGTAATTCCCACTATATCTAACATTAACCTATCCATTACCCTTTTTAAATTTTCTAACCTACCTGCTCGATTAAGGGATCTGACATTCCACGCTCCCATCCGTAGAACGCCAGTTTTCTTTCTCATGATAACAAAGTCCTCTTGAGTAGTCACCGCCCGGAGATCCGAATGGGGGACTATTTTATCTGCACCTGCACTTGCACTAACAAGCTTAATATCTTTTGTTACATTTGTGCAGATGTTATTTGTGATTGAAGAAGGCGACCATTGGCTAAAGCAGTAAAACATGCATGCGACTTGTATTTAAGGTACTGAGTTGGAGACCAAGGTAAATAGTGGGCTCCATACGTGTGTTGATACTTGTGTTGGTCTACACAGAATGCCCGTATGCGTGGTAAAAAAAGCTTTCATGAGGAAAGAGAACAAACAAATCATGCATCGGATTGGTGTTTCTGTACGGTACCTCCACTGAGAAAATCAGCCAATACCAAGAATCCTTGTCCTGATCCGCCATCTAGAATTTGCCCTGTGGCACATGGAGAAGGATTGCCAGTTCCACTTCCACATCATACGCCAGCATAAAGCAGTGATAGTTATAATGGTGAACCGTCAAATACAACTAAAAACGTGCAATCAGCCACCAGTGACACTGATCCTACAATTACACCAACATCGTCATTTGCAGAACCACAAAAAATCACACAGTGTGACCTCAGTGACCTGGTTAGCGGTTTAGATATTCTAAAGCATACATTCGACCTCTTGGCCTCGACTACAGCAGTCAGGGGAATCTCCCCGCTGACGCAGTACGTCCGTCTGTGTTACGGGAGAGAGAGAGAAAACTTAAGCGTCTTTACAGCACTGAAGGAGACACTACACTCTGCAATGACAATGACGGTTTGTTAGAAGACCTGAACATCAGATACGAACCACACTGGTGGCGACTCTTTACAGACGGCTCAAAAAGAATTCTGAAGGCAGTACTGTTGCACAACAGTAACGAAAGGCCATACACACCTATCGCACTTGCTGTTCTGCATTCATTTTAGCTGACTTCTGCTTGATGCTACAGAGAGATGCTACAGGCACTACCCACAGGAGTAAGGCAAAGAAACTGCGTGAATAAACTAGGCACGAGTAAATTCAGTTATTGTACATATCCAATTGACAACAGTGGCAATATACGTAAAACGCAAAGTTCCAACATGCTTATAACCCTGAGCTAGGAGATAATTTTAACAGTGGCATTCGTGTTCAGCGCATGTAAATATATAAAAACTGACTATTCTTGAGGGTATTTTTGTTCTGTCGTTGCAAATACAAAAATGCGTGATCTTTTTACCAGACACGTTTCGCTTTATTGAGGTAAAGCAGCATCAGTGGTCTGTAATTAAGTTATATTCATTTTGATTCGCTTTAAAATTGAGATTCAGTTGGTTAGGCATATGTTGATTTGTACTTACGATTACTTTCGCTTGATTTCTCGCTTACATCGGAAAATGCAGTCTCCTAGCACATCGTTGTTTTTCTGCGCTAGACACTGATAATTTTGGTCTAATTTTTAGTTGTTCTGCAGCAATATGCATTTTTTTAATGTTTTTCACAGCACAGTTTTACGCTTACCACTGTAATTCTATTTGTTTTTATACTTCTAAGTATGTGTTGCGGTTTGAGTTTGTGTTGCCAACATAACTTTTCCACTATTTTTCCTTTGATCTACAAACTTTTTTCTTTTCTTATTACATTATTGTATGTGTGTAATTCTATTTAATTATGTTACTGGGTATTTATATACCGTACAAGAGTGGAGAAGAAATAGTAATTGAGGGATGTTTGTTTGATTCAAATGGTTCAAATGGCTCTGAGCGCTATGGGACTTAACATCTGAGGTCATCAGTCCCCTAGAACTTAGAACTATTTAAACCTAACTAACCTAAGGACATCACATACCGCCATGCCCGAGGCAGAATTCGAACCTGCGACCGTAGCGGTCGCGCGGTTCCAGACTGTAGCGCCTAGAACCGCTCGGCCACAGTGGCCGGCGTTTGTTTGGTGTGGGGGAGGGAGAAACCATGATGAGTTGACATAAGTGTATAGTAGTGTGATGGAGTGTGAGTTAGAGGAGAAGGTGAAGAGCAAGAAGTGAAATGAAATTGTGTGTGTGTGGGAAGGGGGGGGGGGGTTGTGGGAGAGTGGGCGGGGTGGAAGCATTAACAGAAAATAAGCAGTTGCTCAATTAGCAAATAAATATTGGAAACCAGATTCTGTATAAAATAAATGATAAACTTACATGAAAAAGGAAAGAGCTTTTTCCATCCTTCACCCCACTCTACTCTCTCACAGCCTCCCATCCTCCCACTCTCAATTTCATTTCACTTCTCGCTCCTCAGCTTCTCCTCTAACTCACACTTCATCCCACTACTACACAGTTATGCCCACTCATCACGTCAGACCAAAAATACCCTCAAGAATTGTAAAGCAACTACAGGCAATATGGACACACAAATGAAGATACCCTGATTATTTTGCTTTCTGTACAAAAATCCACTCTGAACCAGTGTAATTAAATCCTCTTCCCCATACCCCACCAACCGCAAAAACAATTAATTTTGCCGATGTGAGATGGACTGCGTGGCTCTACTGTGCAGGTAGTAATACCACGGAAGATGCAGCCCCATTAGGGGATGATCTGTGGAGAGGCCACACAAACATGTCGTAGCTGGGTTGATGCTGTGAACGGCGGATAGCAAGGGGGGACCACAGGCTTTATCTGGCATCTTAGGCTTTCTCATGTACGTAATAAGCCTCGGGTTTGCTGCCGGATTCTAAAATCAACTTGGTTCAATATTTCGGGGATCCAGCTGTTCGCGATCTGCAAGAGAACGCTGCTGCTCCTATGACCCGCTGAAAACTGATACCAAGGCTGCAGATCGTCATCCTATACGGGTGTCCGTACCGTACACGGGGCATGCACCGCCCATCACAGTCTCTCCTCTTCGTGCGCTTCTAGGTAAAACGTAACCAGGTCCAGAAGCCCAGTTCCAACGTCAAATCTAATGTAACTTCTCATACCACCTCCATTCACCAAATCTAACGTAGCAAACCCATCAATTCAGGTTTAACATAGTACACTGACCGTACCATGTGTTACATTTTTAGAGGTGATAACTTCGCTGCAGAGAGTGTTAGGTCACTACCAGACGAACGCCAATTAATCTGTTCACAACAGTTGCTTATTTGTCCCAACTTTACAGGAACCGGAACACCAGATAGTACTCCAAACGCACTCCGCGCCCCTCAAAGGCTTTCGAACAGTTGTATTTTTACATATTTTAACATTATTATGTTACTTCATGTTTGATGTTACAATTGCAATAAGTTAATCCAACAAAAAATGACATTACAGGGTTTTAGTAGAAATTAAAATGAGTACAATGATAATGCATATTTCAGAAACTAGCGATCATTTACATGTGCAATTTTAAAACATGCTTACAATTAACAATTAAGTTCTCATTATTCAGTCCAGAACAATGTCAAATATTATTACCTAATTAATTAATCATGCGATTTTATGAAACAATATAGAGCTGGTAATATTCCTGCAACATCAAAAATACAATTCAAACTTTCAAAATGATTTTGTAAAAGATTTGAGGGCTAAAATACGGAATAATTACGTATAACGCAAAATGTGTAAATCGTGTTACAAAAAATTAATGATTCGTTCTTCTAACACCATTTATGATACAAATTGCCTTTCTGAATCGGGTTATGTCTCCAGTTTAAACGAATTTTCTATAGTTTTCGTAATAAGTGAACATTGCATTCGATTTCTCTATAGAAAGCCCAGAAACTTTAATTATGAGTTTAATTACAGATTTTTATTTCATGATTTCCATAAGAATATGTTGTCCTGACTTGCAAAGATACATAAATGTTAAAAAAAAGCACTCCGTATTCAGGCCACAAGTGGCCCATCGGGACCATCCGACCGCCGTGTCATCCTTCAGTTGAGGATGCGGATAGGAGGGGCATGTGGTTAGCACACCGCTCTCCCGGACGTTTTGATGGTTTTCTTTGACTGGAGCCGCTACTGTTCGGTCGAGTAGCTCCTCAATTGGCATCACGAGGCTGAGTGCACCCCGAAAAATGGAAACAACGCATGGCGGCCCGGATGGTGATCCATCCAAGTGCCGGCCACGACCTACAGCGTTTAACTTCGGTGATCTCACGGGAACCGGTGTATCCACTGCGGCAAGGCCGTGGCCATACATAAATGTTAAGCTTTTCCAAAATTAATAGTTTACACAGTTAATTTGCGTTATAGTAGACAATAAATTTTACTAATTGAATTATAACTACAAAACTGAATGAAACAAGTTACTAACATTTATACACTATTAACACTGATTCCAGAAGTTGTTCTCTCTCTTCAAAACATCCCGAAATTCATGTCAAAGTGATAATGACGTATCATAACAGTTCATTACCTTACCTGGTTAAGAACATACATAAATTGGTCTGTGACACAGTTAAACATTTTCGTTACAGCTATTCCACTATGTTGCACTAAATGACCTTATTCACTAAGTGTCCTTATACACTTCCCACATCTGTTTTAGCACGTATCGCATACTACGAAACCTGCTGTATCGAGTACTCCACATGATACAGTACAGCCAGTTTCGATAGATAGGGATGGTCCAAACTCCACTGGGCGAGAATCAGATTCGTTGGGTTACGTAATTTGGACCATCTCTGGAAGTGCACGAAGAGGAGCACAGATCTGCGACCTTTATTCCTTATGCTGGGGGCATATCGTTTAAGACTGCAAGAGTTTGAAGGAGCTCTGACATTAAGTGTGTGCTCCGTCCACCTTCAAAGATCAGGGCACAACTCGGCTCTGTGAAAGACGATTTGTGGCTTGGTATGCCTGGCATATATACAGTTCCTTGTCAATGTGGGAAGGCTTGCATCGTCCGTTCGATTCGCATAGTTCAGGACAGGTGCGTGGAACATCGCCATCATACGAGGCTACAACAGCTGGAAAAATGGGCTGTAACAGAACACTGCTTAAACAAGGGATACGAAATGAAATTTGGCGAGACGGTGATAGTTGCCTTCCCGCGGACATGCAACTGTACTGTGTGACATGAGAGCGGCATCAAATCAGTCTTCAGACGAAAAACCACAACTACAGCAAATATCTCTGACGGCGATCTGTTGTAGAATTTTAGAACATGATTTTTGCTCGCGTATCATGTCGTTTCTGGAAACCCAGAATCTACTCTGTAGGAATCAACATGGATTCCGGAAACAGCGATCGTGTGAGACCGAACTCGCTTTAATTGTTCATGAGGCCCAGAAAATATTAGATACAGGCTCCCAGGTAGATGCTGTTTTCCTTGACTTCCGGAAGGCGTTCGATAGAGTTCCGCACTGTCGCCTGATAAACAAAGTAAGAGCCTACGGAATATCAGACCAGCTGTGTGGCTGGATTGAAGAGTTTTTAGCAAACAGAACACAGCATGTTGTTATCAATGGAGAGACGTCTACAGACGTTAAAGTAGCCTCTGGCGTGCCACAGGGGAGTGTTACTGGACCACTGCTTTTCACAATATATATAAATGACCTAGTAGATAGTGTCGGAAGTTCCATGCGGCTTTTCGCGGATTATGCTGTAGTATACAGAGAAGTTGCAGCATTAGAAAATTGTAGCGAAATGCAGGAAGATCTGCAGCGGATAGGCACTTGGTGCAGGGAGTGGCAACTGACCCTTAACATAGAAAAATGCAACTTATTGCGAATACATAGAAAGAAGGATCCTTTATTGTATGATTATATGATAGCGGAACAAACACTGGTAGCAGTTACTTCTGTAAAATATCTGGGAGTATGCTTGCGGAACGATTTGAAGTGGAATGATCACATAAAATTAATTGTTGGTATGGCGGGTACCAGGTTGAGATCCATTGGGCGAGTCCTTAGAAAATGTAGTCCATTAACAAAGAAGATGGCTTACAAAACACTCTTTTGACCTATACTTGAGTATTGCTCATCAGGGTGTGATCCGTACCAGATTGGGTTGATAGAGGAGATATAGAAGATCCAAAGAAGAGCGGCGCGTTTCGTCACAGGGTTATTTGGTAACCGTGATCGCGTTACATAGATGTTTAGCAAACTGAAGTGGCAGACTCTGCAAGAGAGGCGCTCTGCATCGCGGTGTAGTTTGCTGTCCAGGTTTCGAGAGGGTGCGTTTCTGTATGAAGTATCGAATATATTGCTTCCCCTACTTATACCTCCCGAGGACATCACGAACGTAAAATTAGAGAGATTCGAGCGCGCACGGAGGCTTTCCAGCAGTCGTTCTTCCCGCGAACCGTACACGACTGGAACAGAAAAGGGAGGTAATGACAGTGGCACGTAAAGTGCCCTCCGCCACACACCGTTGGGTGGCTTGCAGAGTATAAATGTAGATGTAGAAATCAAGGACATATTAGAGAAAAATGAAAAGTATAATCTCCTCGGCAGTGTAGTGTCTAATTCATTCCACGAATACTGTTATGTCGTAACCAGAATCAAGTTCAAATACGAAAGCAGAGTCGTCAGTGAAATACAGCACTGAATTCACGTTTTTTACGAACACCAGAACTAAACAGACTTTCTCGACTGAGGGCCAGTTATTTACACATCGAATATTACAGAATATACAAACATACGATATTTCAAGAACCTCCCAGAAGTGATATGTGCTAAGTAACAAAAAATACTTAAGTAGCTATAGTCCGTGTTAGGTGTACCGCGTCGATAGGTCGCAGGACGTCCTCCACTGCCATCTTTGCTTCTTGCTGAAGGCATGCCGTTCTGACGTAAGCATGTGGCAGTGTGCTGAGTAGTTTGACGGCGGCGGGCAGCGGATGATGGGCTCTCTAGGCACGGCGTGCTGCGATCTGCGCCGTGCGATTTCTCTGTCGGACGACTGTGACTCGGTGTTTGGCTTGGGGTCGCGTGTCCGAGAGCAAATTTTCATCTTGGCGGCCCCAGAGGACTTGAGGCGGCCGAAGCCATTTCTACTGTGGAAGTCAGCGGTTACGGGGTCTTGGTTAGAAGGGGGCGTGCCGTCTTAGAACAACGGTGAGTTCCCTTACTGCTGGTCAGTGATTTTGGGGAGAGCGTGAGGTTCGCAAAATGTTCCTTTCTACTGTCTTTCCCAGGGCGTCGCCGTTGTTTATGGGCCTTGCCCGCTTTCTCAGCTATTAGAATTCTTCCTGCTTGCTTAAGTTCCGGTCGTGGGTACATTGAGTGCGTGTTCAGGAGGTCTGCACGTGTTTGCACAAACTACCTATTATACTAGCGTAAATTTGCGATTTACTGTAAGTAACAAGGGGAGGCCGCCAATTGTGAAATTCAGATTCGATTCATACTGTACATAATAAAAGCTCATGGCCAGAGGTGTAATGTGGCAAAGCTCCAAGATGCACTTCTCAGCCGTTGTCGAGAAAATAGACAGTTAAAAGAAACCGTTGCGGTGAAATACTCTCGACGATTAATAATTTTCTACAGCGTGGTGGTGCAGCGGTAAGCGCTCGGGTTCGTAATCCGAAGGTCGCCGGATCGAATCTCGCGCCATGCAATTTTTTTTTATTATTAGTTTTTTGTAATTCAATATATATATATATATATATATATATATATATATATATATATATATATATATATATATATATATATATATAAAGTATTAATGAATTGCGTATGCATGTTGGTGAAGGCGGATCGCTCACCAATTGTACCGCCTCCATTTTTCCGTTTTTTTTTTTACCAGGGTGTACCAAAGCTCTCCCGTCCGCACTGATTTTCGACAATGTTACAAGTTGCGCTAGGGACCGTATCTACCTTCTTTCGAAGTTAGCAGGCAACTACGCTGTTATGCGGCGGCTCGTTTCGGCCCATTCAACATCTGTCATTCAAGTGCAACGAGCGAGTAACGGAGTTTATATTTCATACCTGCCACAGCAAACTTGTGTTCGTGGGGTCTCTATTCTACACTCCTGGAAATGGAAAAAAGAACACATTGACACCGGTGTGTCAGACCCACCATACTTGCTCCGGACACTGCGAGAGGGCTGTACAAGCAATGATCACACGCACGACACAGCGGACACACCAGGAACCGCGGTGTTGGCCGTCGAATGGCGCTAGCTGCGCAGCATTTGTGCACCGCCGCCGTCAGTGTCAGCCAGTTTGCCGTGGCATACGGAGCTCCATCGCAGTCTTTAACACTGGTAGCATGCCGCGACAGCGTGGACGTGAACCGTATGTGCAGTTGACGGACTTTGAGCGAGGGCGTATAGTGGGCATGCGGGAGGCCGGTTGGACGTACCGCCGAATTGCTCAACACGTGGGGCGTGAGGTCTCCACAGTACATCGATGTTGTCGCCAGTGGTCGGCGGAAGGTGCACGTGCCCGTCGACCTGGGACCGGACCGCAGCGACCCACGGATGCACGCCAAGACCGTAGGATCCTACGCAGTGCCGTAGGGGACCGCACCGCCACTTCCCAGCAAATTAGGGACACTGTTGCTCCTGGGGTATCGGCGAGGACCATTCGCAACCGTCTCCATGAAGCTGGGCTACGGTCCCGCACACCGTTAGGCCGTCTTCCGCTCACGCCCCAACATCGTGCAGCCCGCCTCCAGTGGTGTCGCGACAGGCGTGAATGGAGGGACGAATGGAGACGTGTCGTCTTCAGCGATGAGAGTCGCTTCTGCCTTGGTGCCAATGATGGTCGTATGCGTGTTTGGCAACGTGCAGGTGAGCGCCACAATCAGGACTGCATACGACCGAGGCACACAGGGCCAACACCCGACATCATGGTGTGGGGAGCGATCTCCTACACTGGCCGTACACCACTGGTGATCGTCGAGGGGACACTGAATAGTGCACGGTACATCCAAACCGTCATCGAACCCATCGTTCTACCATTCCTAGACCGGCAAGGGAACTTGCTGTTCCAACAGGACAATGCACGTCCGCATGTATCCCGTGCCACCCAACGTGCTCTAGAAGGTGTAAGTCAACTACCCTGGCCAGCAAGATCTCCGGATCTGTCCCCCATTGAGCATGTTTGGGACTGGATGAAGCGTCGTCTCACGCGGTCTGCACGTCCAGCACGAACGCTGGTCCAACTGAGGCCCCAGGTGGAAATGGCATGGCAAGCCGTTCCACAGGACTACATCCAGCATCTCTACGATCGTCTCCATGGGAGAATAGCAGCCTGCATTGCTGCGAAAGGTGGATATACACTGTACTAGTGCCGACATTGTGCATGCTCTGTTGCCTGTGTCTATGTGCCTGTGGTTTTGTCAGTGTGATCATGTGATGTATCTGACCCCAGGAATGTGTCAATAAAGTTTCCCCTTCCTGGGACAATGAATTCACGGTGTTCTTATTTCAATTTCCAGGAGTGTAATTCGAACGTTTGACTTACGCTATACGTATTCGTTTCGGAATATCGTTTCTACGTCTTCCGTTAACTATACGTGGTTAACATTATGAAGACAATTAATAACATTTGTGAAATACAACTTTGTTTGCGGACAACATAATGGTGTTCGAAGTCGCCAGTTTTTCCACGACAAACGACTTTCAACAACTTATTATATGCATAATTGTTGCAACTGATTGCCGGGAATTATATATATATATATATATATATATATATATATATATATATATATATATATATATATTTGAATTATAAAAAACAAATACTAAAAAAAGATTGAATAGCGCGAGATTCGATCCGGCGACCTTCGGATTACGAACCCGAGCGCTTACCGCTGCGCCACGACGCTGTAGAGAATTATTAATCGTAGAGAGTATTTCACCGCAACGGTTTCTTTTAGCTGTCGATTTTCTCGACAACGGCTGAGAAGTGCATCTTGGTGCTTTGCCACATTACACCTCTGGCCATGAGCTTTTATTATGCGCAGTATGAATCGAATCTGAATTTCACAATTGGCGGCCTCCCCTTGTAAGACACACTTTTTTTTACCTTTTCGTATACGACAGCTATTGTGGATTTTGGTTTAAGTTATTTCATTTATTGCTGTGAGTGACTTCGATGCTTGCTAGTTACTTGTTCATTCTGGGAGAAAAGCATTCATGCCAATTTCTTGGTATTTAAGGTACTGTCTGCTAATTTAATTCAAGTTCGTTTGTCAACCATGTGAATCCATTTAAATCTTGTTGATCTGCTGCCCCGCGTGGCGGCCCACTTGCTACCGTTACGCCATCGGGCGTTGCTTCGAAACTGAACTGCTATTGGTGGGCGAATCTTCTTACCTCCTTGTTGAGGTTTTGGTGTGTGTTCAGTAATAGGGCCCCGATTGTTTTTTGGTTCTAAAAATAGCGGACTTGCTTGTGACACAAATTCCTCTTGTCGTAGCTGTCGTTTTGAAGCATTGGCACTGAATTAAATTCTTGCATTGCTCTTCCGTCACATGTGCTTGTAACAAAAAAAATTCTGTTTCTTAATAATTACAAAGGTATGTCATCATAAGAATAGAAACTTAGTGATAAGCGATTAATTCTCAAGGGTCTGCAACAAATTTGCTTGCCTCTGCGATGTGGGTCGTTGAAAGTATTTGCTGTAACTGTGGTAGCTAAGTGCAAAGCTCATTGTTGTCTTTGAACATAGATATTTTAATAACCATATACAACATTTTGACTTTCCCGTGTTTTAACAGTACGCTGTGGGCCAGTGTGACATTGTACTAAAGTCTTACCTGAATGAAAAGTAAATACTGTAGCACATGTTCGGGAGTGTACCTTTTGAATTTGGTTACTCTTCTTAACGTGCTTTTTAATTAGCTGTTGAAAGATTACCAGTAACCTTTTCTTAATACGTTTGTTTGATCTTTTAGGCGTGCATTGGTCAATAAATATTTTGGTCACGAATGATGTTCAACCCCTCCCCCTCCTAGACAACCCCACGCAGTAGCTGTGTACCACTCTGCATGTTAGGAACGCACTGTACATGTAGAACGTAATCTCTCCGTCTGAAGAATGAAATACCTTTAAAACTGCCTCCTTCTGTTTATAAGCGTTCCAAATAATTAGTTGTAATGACACTTTTAGTTTATGCTTTAGTGCAGATTCCATTGGGAACCTTTGTAGTCCACCGATATCATCGGTCACTGGCCTCATGAGAACTATAGATAGCAGTATCATACAGTCAGCAGGTAATGTTCTGACAGACTCAATTTTCCCTACTGCCTCTGTTCGGATGAGTATATATATATATATATATATATATATATATATATATATATATATATATATGAGAGCAGTCGCGAAACCCTACGGCGGTGACGTACGTCAAGTTAAAAAAAAGTTGTGCCGAATGATGAAAAACGCACTCGGAACGATTTTCACCATTTACGATTTCAGTTCGATTTTGTAATTCGCTCTTCCAGCACCGGTGCCTCTTCTTCGCTTGCAATTTTCGGTCTGCAACTTCGTTCTTCGTCATTCAGACTCGCCTGATCACAATGGAATCGTTTGTGCCACACAGTCACTGTCTCATATGATGATGTGTTGTTTCTGTACCCTTCCAGCAACTCAGCATGGATCCTTGCCGCGCTCCTATTCTTCGGATTTATGAAAAGAATTACCGCACCACACCTCGCTTTACCAATGGGCTACGACAATTTGTTTTTCTCTTAAAGCATAGTGCTACGGTTCTGTGTGCATGGATTTGGATGTGCAGCACAACTGCAGGCATAAAATTTTAGCAAGCAAGCAGCTTGGAGCGGTACGTTACCGGGCCATAAAAAACATAACGTCACCGAGAAAATATAAATTGATTTTATTTGACAAGTTGGGCACGCGCTTATTCAGAATTACTTAACACGTGAAATTTAACAAGTTCGATGAAAACAATTATTTAGAGCAATCCAAAAAAAAGTCAGCAGTAAATATTTAGCATTTGAAATTCTATCAGTATTAATTGTGGTTTCGAATCGTGAGGTAGCGTTGAGCTTCTCCTCACTCGGATAGCTCTGTCTCAAATAAGATGAAGAGGCACAGTACGAATTCAGGCACTACTGGGACAGACAGAAAGTCATTTCAGGCAACAAATGGTCCAGAATAATACATCAAGCATTAAAAAACGTTTAATTAAGATATCAGCTAACACTTGTTATCATACCAAATCACAACAAGCCATTAGCAACTATAAAGACAACGTGAAATACAACCCTTCCATACATCAGAGGAACATTAATTGAACTCTCATAAATCGACAGTCTCACCTACGCAACACGACTGCATCCACGTTCACCGAAGCAGCATACAAGTGAGCTGTTAGTGTACATCCACTGGAAGAGTACTATAAAATTGTTGCTTTATGTGTCTCCACAAAAATTTAGAGGATTATTATCCTGGGAATGTGGTGGCCAGAACATTGAACCTTCAAGACCAGTCCATTACTCTGCAAACGCTCCTTTTATATAGTTACGCATTGTTATTCAGTCTGTACATTGAGCAAGCAGTAAAGGAAACAAAAGAAAAATTCGGAGTTGGAATTAAAATCCATGGAGAAGAATAAAATTTTGAGGTTCGCCGATGACATTGTAATTCTGTCAGAGACGGCAAAGGACCTGGAAGAGCAGATGAACGGAATGGACAGTGTCTTGAAACAAGGATATAAGATGAACAACAACAAAAGCAAAACGAAGATAATGGAATGTAGTCGAATTAAATCGGGTGATGCTGCTGATATTAGATTAGGAAATGAGACGCTTAAAGTAGTAAAGGAGTTTTGCTATTTGGGGAGCAAAATAACTGATGATGGTCGAAGTAGAGAGGATATAAAATGTAGACTGGCAATGGCAAGGAAAGTATTTCTGAAGAAGAGAAATTTTTTAATATCGAGTATAGATTTAAGTGTCAGGAAGTCGTTTCTGAAAGTATTTGTATGGAGTTTAGCCATGTATGGAAGTGAAACGTGGACGATAAATAGTTTAGACAAGAAGAGAATAGAAGCTTTCGAAATGTGGTGCTACAGAAGAATGCTGAGGATTAGATGGGTAGATGACATAACTAATGAGGAGGTATTGAATAGAATTGGAGAGAAGAGAAATTTGTGGCACAATTGACTAGAAGAAGGGATCGCTTGGTAGGGCGTATTCTGAGGCATCAAGGGATGACCAATTTAGTACTGGAGGGCAGCATGGAGGGAGACCAAGAGACGAATACACTAAACATATTCAGAAGGATGTAGGTTGCAGTAGGTACTGGGAGATGAAGAAACTTGCACAGGATAGAGTAGCTGCATCAAACCAGTCTCTGGACTGAAGACTACAACAAAAACGCACATTCAATCCCAAGTGTGGCGGTGTATCATCATGCTGAAACCGTAGATGTCGCTTAACACCAAATGGAACATTGTCTTACAAAGTATTGCAGAGGAACACACGCTGCAGGGGCGCATTCGACTAGCTCCAAAAGTATTCCACCCACAATTCCAATAGGAGTATGCCAAAGCGTGCCTGAAAACCATGTTTATGTGTGACATATGGGTTGTGGCGGGTTCCCGGAGTCTCCTGCAATGCCGCCAACCCGCAACGTAACACGGCTGTGCGGGACATTACGCCAGCTCCGCAGGCGCACCGGCGGAAGTCACCCAAATTTCGCCTGACCTGCAGGAAGCGGTCTAGTCAAGTGTGCGCGCAGAAGAACAGTAGACCTTGTAGTACATCCGCCGCACCATGTTCCTCTGACTGCCGTCGTCCGGCGAGCAGCAGGCAGTTCTGTCTCCGCCAGCGGAATTAGAAAATCGCCGCCAGCCCCCGCTCCCCTCCCTCCCACACTCACCGTCGCCGGTGTCACCCGGGACCACCGCTCATCGCGACTCGCTGCTCTGGCTGTGGACTCTGATGCTGGAACTCCTTGTACAGCCGTGAGGTACGACCTTACTTTTCTGCCTACTATTTATATCTAAGAAGATAGTCTGTTTCGTTTGCGGGTGAACTTTTTAGAAGATAGTCTCACGCAGAGATTTACTTGCATTGTTGTCCAAGAAGTTTTGGTTGCCAAAAAAGTCATGCCATTATTTTCAAGAAGCACTTTTCTTATTTTGAACAGCTAATGGATCGAAGCACATACATTTGAGAACATAAATTGCCCGCATCTCGTGGTCGTGCGGTAGCGTTCTCGCTTCCCACGCCCGGGTTCCCGGGTTCGATTCCCGGCGGGGTCAGGGATTTTCTCTGCCTCGTGATGGCTGGGTGTTGTGTGCTGTCCTTAGGTTAGTTAGGTTTAAGTAGTTCTAAGTTCTAGGGGACTGATGACCATAGATGTTAAGTCCCATAGTGCTCAGAGCCATTTGAACCATTTTTGAGAACATAAATTGACTTTTGAGTGTAATCAACTGACTTTCTGTAAATGTTCCCCAAGCTTCAGGTTGTGTTCCGACCAATAACGGCTGTTTCAGAGACTGAAAACCCTTTCGTCAGTACATATCATTTTATTTACAAAATATTCGTTATCTTCCGCTTGATACAAAAGCGATTCACAAAACTGTACTCGTTGAAAGCAGTCTTATTGCCACTTGCGACGGGGCGGTTAATAAAGAAGAAGTGCGGTTGAAGAGTTCACACGAATGTGCATATACAAATGTTGGTTAAAAATGTTATTGCAAAAGTTTGGATCTCACTTATGTTTCAGGGGATGATTTCCACACTTGGTGCATTTTTACACCGTTCCACATCGGCACATTTGCTGTAGTTTTTGAATTAATTATTCACTCAGACATGAGTACAGTTTATGATAGGGAACAAAAATTAGGCGATTATTATAGCAAAATCAGTTTTTTCACGACACAGTTAATTCACTATTTATTGGCGTTGTCCTTTTCTTTCACACAATGAAATTAGCACTGGTGAGACGGTTTACAGTTTTACTTTAATAATAATTTGACTCCGAGCCCTCAATAGCAGTAATGTATGCTGCTATAAACGAAAATTACTCAATCAATTCGGACACAACCACAAGTCCCAGTGTCCTCTTTGTTCTAACAGTTCTGGCGCAAAATCACCGTTCGCCACATGTTCACTTACGACGATGTGTACCTCTTAAATCGTACTCACACAAATAATTGTAGCACTTCAAGTTCGCCAAATACATGCTTGTACACTCGCACTATTAAACAATACTCTTTGTCGAAATAAATCGGTCCGAAAAAGAATTCTCAAACGACCACATGGGCCACTCTCAAGTGGGTCTTGCTCGCCACCCACCCTTCAAAACGACCGACCATCGACTCACCCCTGGCCAGGATGGCCGCTCGCTTATATAGGCTCGGATGTCCACCCCTTGGTTATGCAAGTACCAGTCTCACCAGTTAAGATTACAAATTTTGACACGTACATCCCTCGGCAGAAATGAGTACACCATCGGAACCGCGCTAAAAAGTAAGTCTTATTTACTATGTTACATTAATTTCTAGGATTATTCTGTCGCCCGTAGATCAAGTTTTAGTTTTTGCAAAATTTCGCCACTTAGCGCAAATTTGTTTGTTTACATCTGTGGTGCAAAGTTTTAACATGCAACTGCATGTAGCACCGTTTTTAGAGGTAATCTGTAGCGATCTACACGTTGCGCTGCTCAAAATCTTCATATCGATAATAATTAATTAATTATGGGCGTAAAATATTAATAATAATTTGCAAACAATGAAAACTATTGCAAGTTAAGTGTATAGTATAACTTAACTAATTTAAAATACATGTGATGCTACCCAAAGTACTATACAGTGCCGTTCTTTACGTCACGAATTTTCTATTGAATTTTATAAACAATATTCCCTCAAACTTTATTTATTGCTCTTTACGGGCTTAATTATTTATGAATCTTAACGTATGACTACGACACTCGACCCGCTATGACGAGACGCTTTTAATGAGTGCTCGCTCACCCCTATACGTTGTTATTTACTATTTTTATTAATCATTCAATGTTCGTGATATTAACCGATTTTGAGGTTACTATAACTTTTGCGTCTCGTGACTTGAAATAAAGATCGATCTTTCAGAAGGTGCATATTGCTGACCACAATCCACTGCCGCATCGCTCTTCACCGTAAGTTACACAGTTTTCGCCTAAAGCGCGAAAAACCAAACAAGGTCCCAAGCTGCGGGCCACGTGGCCGCCCAGCGGCAGAGACCATCCCACTGACCGATGCAAATCTCACGCGCGCCCGTCACGCGCTTCCGCGAATCCCGTACCATGTAGCGCGCTCGCTCTCCACAAGGCAATCCATGCATACTAGAAATGTTCACTGGGGTTTGTCACACACTGGTATGAGTTAACGTATAATGATATGGATGCAGTTCTTCATCGTGCAGCACTTGAACAACTGGTCTTCGAGAGACCTGGAACTGCCTTTCAATATTACACGTACCTCGCCGATGTGACTGGTGAACAGTTTCAAGAATCGTGTTCTATGTTTGTGCAGTACGTCTAGTCCTTGGACGACCTCTATCCATTGTTTGTTGACGAAGATTGCCGATTTCCCGAAGACGTTGCTCCAGGTGAGGAAAAACATTGTTATCGGGACGGCACCATTGAAGGTACCGTGCAGCATACGCACGAATAGCATCAGCTTGGATGTCAGATGCAACCAGCACCAAAAGCAAGTTGAAAAAAGGAATATGCCGAGGATTCGAACCATAGCTCCGTGGTGAATGTGAGTTTGATGGGCCAGCAGTTCAAGAGGTAGCGTATCGAATATTTCTGCAGCATACAGGGAAAGCGGGAAAACCACCTTCCGCTAAGTCACAACGCGGACGAAAGTGTGTGTTGAGAGATCGCGACGGACAGTCACTGAACAGGATTCTGACAAAAAATGACGAATGCTGCAAATGTCTCTGGAGAGCTGAATGTCGCCCTCGCGAACCCTGTCAGCAGCAAAACAAAACTAAGGGAAGTCCACAAGAAGGTAACATCGGGGCGAGCTGGTATTTCAAAACCACTCACCAGTGATGCAATTTTCCGTAGCAGGAAAACGTGGTGACGAAGCCCTAAAACCTGTCCTATGGAGCAATGGATCAAAGTCATTCGTTCGGATGAGTATTTTTGTATACTGTTTCCAGCTTCTGGCCAAGTTTAAGTTGCAAGAGTGAAACATGGTGGGGGATCGATGATGATTTGCGCATCCATAGCACGGTATTTCGTTGGCCCCAAATTACTCTGCCAAGTCCATTTGCCGCTAAGTAATATGTGACTATTTTGGCAGATCAGTTCTATCCCATGGTACAATGTTGGTTCCCCAGTGGTGATGCTGTAGTTCAATACTACAGGACCGCTGTTCACACAGTTCGCATAGTCCAGGACCGGTTTTGTATACACTGTGGTGAATTATCGTATTTCCCTGGCCGTTACAGCTACTAGCTCTCAATATCATTGAGCCTTTGTGGTGCACTTTGGAAAGAAGGGTTGTTGTCTTTATACACCTACATCATCGTTGCCTGAAGTTTCCATTATCTTGCAAGAATAAAGATACAAGATTCCACTGACAACCATAGAGAACACGTGTTTATCCATTCCGTCACGACTGAAAGTTGTTTTGAATGCCAACGATTTTCCTGCACCATATCAGACATTGTAACGTCTTGGTTTTCCAACATTTGTCCACCCCTGTACATGAAGATTTTTCAGGACGCTACTAATTCGTTTCAGCTGATCTTCATAGTCGGTCTCATTCTTGAGGCATCTGCATCCCCTTATTCCTATCCAATTTGTTGCATTTTTATACTTTCTCCATTCGTCTATTAGATTAAATATTTCTTTGTTATCCAAGAACTTCTGTTCTGCCTTGTCTTTCACCCTGTTGGTCCTCTATTGCTTTCACTATTTTGTTACTAAAAGCTACCAATTCATCTTCTATTGTATTCCCTACCTTGTTCCAATCAGTCGTTGCTTAATCCATTTCAAACTCTCAAAAGGTATGGCTTTTTCAACTCATCCATGTTCTTCTTCCTTTATTTCATAACTTTTTGTAAATTCTTCACTTTCAACCTGCAGTTCAATCAAAAAACAATATTGACAGTCCCAATTTGTCCCTGGGAATGTTTTGGAGTTTAAAATCTGCTTTATAATTCCTTATTGTGTAATATTGTTACCAGATATCATGAAACTTCTTTATTAAAACTTTTACTTAAACTTCTGAGTGAAATTGAATGCAGGTGAACCTACTTTCTCTTTACTTATTCTTATCATGTCAACACTGACCCACAATATTCTAGGCCAACGCAATCTGACTGCTCAGAAAAAAGGATAACGGATAACCTGACTTCAAATAATTAATTCAAAAGAATGGCCCTGACTAAAAAGAAATCTTAACAATAACCTATACATTTCATAAGCACGTACCTCACAAAAATCTTCATTACGCGAAACACTGCAATACAGCGAGCGTCGGTACTGCCAGCTAAATAAAAGATTCTAACTACTAAAGCCACTGACTACTAATAGGCATGTGGTTAGCAAAGGAAATCAAAGAAAACCAAGTAATGTACTTTTTACCTTAATAATGTGACATCCAGTTCAGACACAAACATAAATCGTCATTGACATCTAGTACAAAAGTATATGATCATGAATAACATTCACTCTCCAAGTCGAACATGTACAGATCGTTAGCCTACGCTAACACTTCAGACCTCTGCCTCCATCAATGCTAACTTCCCACATCTAACTTCCGTCACTGCTGGCCGTTCACCTCCAACTGCGCAGCAGTACTTTCATCACTGCTGGCGACTAACTTCCAACTTCCCAACACTACTGGCGATTAACTTCCAACAACGAGTACGACCAGCCACAGAGTCTCTTACAAAGAAAGTGCAGTCAGACATCCAATGCAAAGCGCTACGCAGCGCTGCCAACACAGAAGCAGCCCACTTATAATCGGAGTTCTGTATCTATGTTTAGTGGATGGTTTTCCTCCGTATCTACATATGTTTCATTAGTTGAATAAACAGACTAGGCCAAATTTTACTATGTAAATCTCTCGTTTTATTTGACAGTTTAAAGTCTCTCCTATTTCTGAACGAACAGCAGTTTGCTTGCGAAACGCATCACTGGTGTTTCCTCCCTTACTTTTCGTCAAACTTTTTCCTGCTCTACTGCTTTTTCACGGTGGAAGACTATGACAGCTCTTCACTCCGTTTGACTGTGCACTCTGTATGAGTGGACTCACAATGACGTCAGTGACGGGCGGATAGCGTTGCAGATTGCCCCACTGTGCCTCGCCGCAGCTCCGCCGCTGGGGAATTTGTGTCAGATTTCGCCCGCTGACGACGCCGACAAGTTGGCGGAGAGCGACAAGTTTTCGCCAAGTGGCGTGAGCAGCCGCCGCCGGTCTTCGCAGCTCCGGCCTGCTCTGCTCGCAGCAGATAGCGGCCGCCCTGTATAACTAACACGGCTCACGGCGCTCCCTGTTTGCCCTTCGCCTCTCTCAGAGCTCTCCATAATTCAGGGTGGGGAATCTGCGCCCCGAACACTGGCTATTCATCACTACGGCTGCGTTAGCTATTCAGCGGCAAACACCGTGTCCTTCGGCACACCGTTAACGGCCTCGTCTTCTACCCGTATTAATATCGCGTGTGGTCCCAGCTCCGCGAGAGCCCCGTCCCTCGTCGCTGGAAGCCTAAGTAGCGAAATTCTCAGGGCGTTTCGACTCGCGGCGTGTAATCAAAACCTTTCTCACTTTTAGCAGCGCCACCAATATGACGGTTGGCTCCTATGATGTTCTTGAAATTTTGATTCATTTGGATAAGTAATTGCAGTTCTACACTATAACGGAAACGACATACTCGTACACAGAAGACTTAGGGAAATAATCTCTGCTCGAGACCGCGGTTATACACTACTGGCCATTAAAATTGCTACACCAAGAAGAACGGCAGATGATAAACGAGTATTCATTGGACAAATATATTATACTAGAACTGACATGTGATTACATTTTCACGCAACGTGGGTGCATAGATCCTGAGAAATCAGTACCCAGAACAACCACCTCTGGCCGTAATAACGGCGTTGATACGCCTGGGCATTGAGTCAAACAGAGCTTGGATGGCGTGTACAGGTACAGCTGCCCATGCAGCTTCAACACGATACCACAGTACATCAAGAGTAGTGACTGGCGTATTGTGACGAGCCAGTTGCTCGGCCACCACTGACCAGACATTTCTTCCCCTACTCTAGCTGACATTCAATCCTCCCGAGGTTTCCTTAGGTAATTGTTGGATTGCTTTGCTGGTTTTCCTACTACTCATACCAATATTTATCAGAAAACATCAATTTAAAACACATATCTCATGATAATCTGCTCTACCTGTACTGCTGTATCGTCTTAAAATACAAACCCGATGTTTCGACTATGTTGCCGTACCCTTCATAATGGCCTGTTTCTAATAATGTAACTGGTCTTCATTAGTGAAAAACAGCTGCAGCTGTATGGTAACATCTTGCACTGTTATTAGTTTGTCCTGTTTATTCACGAGTTTGAGATTAATCCATTTGTAGGAACTCGTTATTCAGTATTATGTCGAATTGTAACTGCGAAAATTAGTATTTATAATTTGCAGCAATGAAAGGACTTTTTACTGAAAGTAATGCGGAATGTTACGTCGTTATTAACTACCACCGTGAAAAAGCGACTTGCACCGTGAGTCATAGTAGGCAGCGATCTTAGGGATATTAGAAGAAACGAATGTGTATAAAAGGGCTACACATGTTGCCACACGGTGAGAGGCAAACTAATTTAATCAAAACGATAGCAGTTAATAACTAATATGAACCTGTCATAGCGGATAACATCCTTCAAAAGAAAACTGTTAAAAAAGTTACTACACTCGGCACCTCTATCATTGAGTCCAGCCTAAAGAAGAAGTTTTTTTTCTATTCCTTTCTTGGGGACCATCTCCTATCAGATTCAACGACTTCTTCGTAATAAATACAACTGTAATGTAGCCTTTTCAGCCAATAATAGTGTGAAGAAAAATTTATTCATAATTTAAAGCCGACCCGTTCCCCTTAAAAAAACTCTGGTGTCTATAAGATTTTTTGCGACACTTGCTCTTCTTACTAAATAGGACAAACAGGACGTGCCTTTACAGTGATATACAAAGAAAATCTTTTAAGAAAAAGTGGTAGTGGCAACCAAATTCGTCTTATGTCGACCACCTTCTGGTTACAGGTTACGTGCCTAAAGCTATTCACAATATCAACATTTTGTACACTGAGTAGATCAGATGCTCTCGAAGAATTAGAAATTTTTAAACATCTTTCTCGAAATGATGGCTTCATTCTTAATGATCAACTACAATTACGTAATAAAAGCTTGTTCAACGGTATTAAGCCATTACTTGATATTTGATTTCGTGTTCCCTCTTGCAGTTACCGAAATATTTTTTCTATCTACGTCGATTCATAATTTTTGTTCATTGAATGGTTTATATTAACTACATTATATGTTACACAGTTTTTCTACTCGCTGAGTTAATCAGCTTCCTTTGTAATTCTGTAATGTTTTCAGCCTTTAAACTGTGCTTCTAAGCTCTTATGTAGACAAATTGTTACCATGTCTGCTACTGTCAGATACAATATTGCCTCATACTACGTGTATTAAATAATGTTCATCATAATATTCGTCTGCCTATATTTTGAGTGTTACGTAGCCTGTTTGTATTTGCGGCTACTAGATTGCACTCTTGGTGTAATGTTCACCTGCCCGCAATTGCTAACGTGGGTGCCTCAGTCTACCGTAGCTCTACATGTGTTGTAAGATGTCGTGGTCTCCTGAGCTTCATTGCTTACATATTCTGCCTTCACAATCATATTCCGCACATCAAGACGCTTCATTCGAACCCAAACTCGATAAGATAGAGTCAATGTTGTATGAATTCATGTAAACAATATGCAAATAACAAGTAAACCCACTGTGGTTGAAATACTCGAGGCTGGCGTACACACATACATTCCAGACACGACGGTTGCAGGGGCTTTTAGTTCGGGAGACATAAACCACACGCCGGGAGGCCAGCCCCTTCAGAGGATGACTCAACCTATCTACATTGGCGCCCGACCGCCCATAGAGCAGACAGCATTTGCCCGAGTGAAAGGAGGAACAACCCGTGTTTGGCTTAAAAGCAAATTCCGCTACATAGTGCGGTAGCGCCCAGCCTACATATTCTTTACAACATAAGACGCAGTTTCAGATATTTTCACAGGGAGACAGCAAACGCCAAACGCTGATGCTACAGATTTCCAGATTGGTCACCTTAAACGAAACGTCATTCTCCCATTTTAGAAGAGCAATGCTGATTGGCAGACAATATTCCTGACGCCTTGAGCTGAAGGAGTAATGGGAGAGACCGAAAGATATACCCCTTGATGTCTGGCATGGAGAGGGGCCGTTCCGTTGTCGCTCTTGGAGCAAGAACACGTAATGAGACTGTGCGCGCTCATACGTGTACTCAAAGAGCGAGGAACAAATCTCTCCTCAGTGCTTCACTGGGATAGCACCTCTGTCGAGAACGAATCGGAGTGCGACTCTATATTGAGTCCTTGCGATTAAGCGTTGTTCACTGTGTTGGCCACCACACTTATTGTGCGGTGTGAACAGACAGAGTTATACTTAAACGCCTGCGAGCGAATTTTTGAGTGGCATCGCGGTGGACTGGTTATCTGACCAGTGTACCACGCCAATAGTTAGACTAGGGGCGAATAGGAGTCCTTGACTTCATCAAGGCGTAGGGAGAGTTTCATTGGCGAAGGTCAACCCAGATAGAACGAGAGTTATCTCATTTGTCAGCAGCGAGCGGCGCAGACAGCAGTCATCGCAGCTTATGGTATTGTGCGCTACAGCTCTTGCGAGCCCCATATTCCCTCCACAACACTACACTTCACTGCATTTCACGCGCAACAGCCTCGACCATACCTAGAAACATTCTAATGGATAATTGTTCAGCTTAAGTAGGTGTGGCTCTCAGCCATTCTGCAAAGTCAATAACAAGCTTAAACTTTGTATAGAAATTTCATAAGCGAACCCTAACCTTGAGAGGTAACTTCACATTCCGAAAAGAACCCGGAAATAACTTGTTCAGTTCATAACTAAAAGTGCCATTGTGATTTCTCAGAATTTTAGCAAAATAAATAATAACTTTCGTTAGTTTCATGTTTTTCTTACACTAACTAGCACTACTCCAGTACCCAAGTATCCCACTAGTTACGTAAGAAATTTTGTGAATTTTTGTGTCATTTCGTTACAGCGGACGACTCCAGAAGATATTTATTGCTGAAAGTTTTTCAGCCATTTCTCTTTAGAACGTTAGGAGCGTCTGTCTGACTTCTGTAGTAGTGTGGGGGTGGAAATTGCATCTTGCAGGACCCACAGGGTAAAGGGTACATCTCAGATGAATCCATTGCGCAGAATGACAGAATAGCGCCCACGCGTGCTCACAGTGTGAGCAGCCCCTAGTGGCTTCACTTGTATGTTTTCTATTTTAAAATTTTGTGACTAAAGCTTTATCGCTTGATATTTATTTTACACTAGACTTGTATGTATTGTTTCTTTTCTTTTTTGTCCTGGTAGTCTGTACTTACACTTAAAATTCTTTTTCCTGAAACTTTATACTTATGTCACAGGCCAGTTTGAGTGTTTTACTTTTGGTGAAGGCACTCTCAGTAGTTGCTGAAACCTAGGTCATAAGACTTTATTTCTGAGACCGAGGGCTGTTATTGCTTTAATTTTGCTGCCCAAAAAGTTTGCATTGCCATCGGAAGAGCTCATGTTTTTTCTAGTAGGAATAGCGAATAACCCGTGTCCGATATCACGCTCTGCGAGAGCATGTAGTGCGATTCGTGGCCTGCAATCCAGCGGGTTGTGCCGACGTTTCCTGTGAAGGGGTGGGGGTGTGCGGGGAAGACCGCGTATGGGAAGAATATAAAGTATTCTCCGTGATCGCAAAGTCGTTGGTGCATTGGAGGAGTGCAACGATACGTTTCGTCAGCTGCCAAACATCCTTCGCATTACCGCGGTGGAGACAAAGGTCGTTGGTGTCTAGCATGTCGCATATAAGACACCGTGGGGAATCGGCCTTGCAGACGTCGCCCAACGGTCGCGGTGTGAGTGTCTGGTGGCTGACAAATGCACACCGGTACGACCTCGCCACTGTGGTGAGGAGACGCGTATGGCCAGTTCGCCAGATCTGTTGGCAATCCCTCGTTGGGTATTTAAGTTTGACAACAGTGCTGCCTTGATGACGCTACAAGCATAGACATATCTCACAGGTGGTAGGGATCCTCGTGGAACATAACTAAAATCAACGAAGAATCGTGCAACGTGGGAAAGGAAGGCGACACTGCCCTACCACCACCGGCAGTCCAAAGGTCGGGGGAAGAATCGCCGACGTTGTAAGGTAACGGGCGAATTGTGGCGCCCTGAAACTATTCGATGGTGGCGTGGCCGCACCGGCCGCTCGGCCAGCCGGGGACCTGCAGCAAACACGTGGTAGCGAACGTTAGCCGGACGAGAGGGGTAGCCCCAGTGCGTGGTCAAGCCGTGTGGCTGGGAATTCCATAGTGACGCTGTGTCGGTGAATGAGACACGCCGGGAGTGCCAAAGAGGACGGACTTTGTGAATCCATCATGGCAGACATTTCACAGTTCGTATAGAAATTAATAGTAGCCAGATCAATCATGGTACCTCAAAAAGAAACGTGTACATTACTATTATTTGCACGTGGATTCTGATGGTGTAGTCAGATTTTCAATATCTTTATTAGTTTAAAGTTTAGTATCTGATGGTAAATTATACAAGTAACACCCAGCAACGAATTTTCAAAATTTAAACGCATCATCCGATTTCGTCGATCGCCGTGTATTTAGAAAGCTATTAGTGTAAACCTAAATTGGTATGAGTTATTGGAGGTCAAAGTGGCCGATTACTATGGATCGCGTCAGGCCATAAGTACTCCACAGTGACACGAAATAACGGTAGCAGCATGTTTGTAAATATATTTATTCATCTATGTCTTTGTTTGTATCCGATATACACTAGTCATGAAGAAACTGGTTAAATATTTACTCTGTTTCAGAAGACACAGAGACATTAGGCTCCTGGTCTACCTTGATATTGTATTCCTTTGATACATGTTTATTTAATTTGTTTATGTATCTAATAATGTGTGTTAGAGCGTGTTTATGGTCCATCCGTAGGAATATTTATTTAATTTCAAGTATTTAAATGTGAATCCAGTATTTCGTATGTTCTTAAATATGTTTGTGACTGTACGTTCGCTTGGAGACATGGAGGGAGCGCTCTAGCCAATCACAGCGCTCGTTAATGCTGAGACTGTATGGAAGTTGTAACATTATGCGAATGCCCTACCATTTTAAATCATTCACTAACCGAGCAGTCGCTCGCAACAGCTACAGTTAGCAAATAAAGTCTTGTGAAGTGACGTGTTTACTGTGCCGTCAGAGATGCAGTGAGCTATTGACTTTGAAAGCCGTTGCGCGAAAGGCGGGCCGAAGAAGAACATTTTTACACATTATTTTGATGTACGAGATATTCTCGATGAACAGTTGCTCTCTCTTCTGTCTCTCGTAATTTGTGTCGGACACGCATGTCTTACCACCGTACTATTATTGTTTAAAAATATTTTTGTAGTGTAATGTGAAAGTGCCATTCTGCATAGCAGTAGATTCATGTGAGAAGCTATATTGTGCGATGTTATCTAGAAATGTTAAAAAATGTAAGTTCGTTATATGTTAACTGCCATAAATTCAAAGTTAAATGGAACTTGTGTATGGACTAATTATTTAGTGTAGAACCTATGTCTCACTACTTCATGACCATAAATATTTAATTTTCTTTTATGTTTCTGAAAAGTTTGATGGTTCAAAGTCACAAATTATTTCGTCGAAATCGGACGGAAGTTGCATACGGCGAAATAGTTTCTCCGCGCCTTATTCTGCTGGTAAATGCATGATAAACTTCGGTCCCTTAGGAAATTCATGTTGAGACATCCAAAAACAATAGTACTTTCAATAGTCATTTAGCCCTGACCAGTAAAGGTATTCAAAACCACTACAATAACTAGTTATGTCTATTGGCCTAAAATACAATATATATCATTATGTGCATACGGATTATAGCTGTATGTTAACGCACAAAAGTTGTAATTGGCGCCTCTGAACAGGGACACGAATTAAAAAAAAACTTGTGTACCGCGCAAAGGAATAAAAAATTTTTAGTAAGATAAGCATTGTGGAAATTTCCATACATTTTGCTTTGTTACATGCATTTAACACCATACAATAAAATTTCCATCGAGCGAACAAACGAGATAAGGCAATCAGAGAAATTTGTGGAAAAGAGATTTTTTGGAACGTAATTTGAGCGAAAATCGCCGAAGGCAGTCACCAACAATGTAAGTTAAAATTTTGTCAGCCGTAGCCAAGCTTCCCTAGTTTCAGCCGTCATTAGTCAATTTGTAGTTGCAGTAGAAAATTTGCTTCAAATCCAGTTGTTTGCATTTAGTAGATTGGGGATTTCTTTAACGATTGCTTAAATTCCATTGTTGTGTATTGTATATCAGTTGTTTTTAAACCTCCGCTGCCGTTTCAAAGAGCTTACCAGCCTTAGTTTTCATTTATTTTGATCCGTGTGCAGCCATACTTCCTTTACGGTCCAGAATAGTCACTTGTTCTCGTGACGTGCAACTCCCGACATTCCAATCTTGTGACGTAGCAGTGACAACCGACTCGCTATCAATAAATTACATCTCTGTCGACAGCTGACGGGCGTGACTCAAACGAACTTCATTGACTTACTGTTTGCAAATAAGTGAGCTATGGCAGACGATAAAATGTCATCTTTAGCTTCAAATGAACAGAATGAAACGAGTGAAGTGTCACGTCGCTTACGATCCCGCAGGATAATTAGTAGGGGAGAGACACCAATCGAAACAACTGTAGAAAGTGAAGTAGGAAATATTATGGACTTTGGTGCCTCACACCATAATGTTACAAAGTGGGGGAGGAGGATCGTTTCGAGAGAGGACACGAGCGCAGTTCGAGCAGGAGGTAGTTCTGGAGAGTACGGCACAGGACAAGGGGTGATGGTCGCGGAGGCGCGGCGGACGGTCGCGTGAGAGACTTGGAGAGTGTGGAGCGATTTGCGCGTGGTAGCGGCAGATAGAAATACTCTGGATTGCCGACTTGTGCACTTTGAAAGGTGGCTACACTGTATCTACAGGAATTTGATTTTAGTATTGTTTACATTCAGGGTTCTTCAAATATTATTGCTGATGCTTTATCACGTGCACCTATGGGTTTGAAACAAAGTGCTGAAGAGGACAGCAAAGAAAACAATTATTGTTTGATGTATATTCAAGGTGTTGCGTTTGAAAATTTTATTTCTTCTTCGCTCCAAGACATCGCTAAGGAGCAAAATAAGGATCCTATCTGGAAGGACATTAAGGAGAAGTGGAGGAGAAAGAAAAGCGTAGCGATTAGACAGTATTATTTGGTTCGCAATGATATTCTTTTCAAACGAAAATCGGTCGACAACTCTCTTTGGTTGGTTTGTATTCCTGATGAGTGGGTTCATAAATTGATTTGGTATACACATTTCAGTTATGCACACTTTGGTTCCAGAAAATGCTTTCATAAATTACGAGAAAATTGCTACTTCAGTAATATGGGAAAACGTATTCGATCTGTTCTTGCCAAATGCAAATTATATCAAAAGGCTAAGCCGCCAGCTATTTCTCACAGAGCACCGTTGTTTCCTATCATTCCAGTGAAATTAAAGGAGATGGCTGCAGTCAATTTGTTCGGTCTAGTGGTTCGTTCCACTAATGGTTTTGCGTACATTTTGGTAGCAGTAGAATTGACATCAAAATATGTGTGTTTTACACCTTTACGCAAAGCAACAGCTCGTTCAGTATCTAACGCTTTCATCAAACATTTTCTTAAAGAAGTGGGTCATGTTGATAAAGTTATATCAGATAATGGATCACAGTTTCGCTCTAAAATTTGGCTTCGTACTCTACGGCGTCGTAAGATTAAACCAATTTTCATTTCACTTTTTCACCCTCAATCTAACGCTTCAGAGAGATGGATGAAGGAAATCAATAAACTGTGTCGATTTTATTGTCATCAGAGTCACAGAACGTGGGATCAGTATCTTCATATTTTTCAAAACATTCTGAATGAACTTCCTAATGATTCAACTTCTTTACCACCTATATTGATATTAAAAAATAAAGCACCGACAAATCGCATTTCTGAAATGGTTCCTTTTCAGCCTACACGGAAACTGCGGCATTCTGAAATTGTGAACCTGGCTCTGCAAAATATTGCATCTGCGGCTGCGAGAAGAGAGAAATCAGCTAAACGTCTTGGTCGTTTAAAAACCTTGTCAGTTGGTCAAAAGGTGTTAATTAAGTCTCACCGTTTGTCTCACAAAGGAAAAGGCGTGTGTCGCAATTTTTTTTCTGCTTTATAACGATCCATATAGGGTTCGCAAAATCATTCATGATAACACTGTCGAAGTAGAAACTCTTAAATCTCGGCGCTCTAAGAGAGTACATCATATATCGAACGTTAAAATTTTTGTGGAATGACACACTGTTGAGAAACTAACAGTTATACGTAAACACACGGAGAGTACAAGGATACCGCGCCGTGTTCTGGCGGCGGAACATACTCAAAGCAACAGTCAAGTCAGCGCGGCGCACAAGGCAGTCGTTGACCGCAAACAATTACTTCCTACGTCACGCGTACCTACAGCTGATCGAGCGCTCAGTGCGAATGCACTGACAGCCATAAACAAATACACAGGCTAATTTCTCTGATTCAATTCAGTATAAAGTTATAGTGACGTGATAAATTATGTTATTAACGTTCAGTATTTTTCAGGATACAGTTGTATAAAATATTTAAGAACTTCAGGTAAATTCTGTGTGTGTCCGAGGTAAGAGGACTTGCTATCGAGAAATTTTCAGGAAGAATGTAATTTCGAAGAAGAAACTAATAAACTAAAAAGGTATCTATTAGTTGAGTTTATTTTTCAGGCAAAATATTTCCACATAGTTACGTACTTTAGACGTAATTTGCTGCTCGCGATTACGTGATTTATACTTTGTGCTAAATTTTATGTTCTATGAATTTACTTGTGAAGCGACGTGCTTGCGTACATTTGCTGATTTTGACAATGTTTTATTAATGAACAGGGTTGTTCCTTGTGTATATTATGCATCGCTTGGTTGCTATGCTTTTTCTCTTTTTTTTATATGCCTGCTGTGCTTATTTATTTAAATTATAATTGTCACATGATTAATTGTGTTGGTATGGTTATGTATGTAAGTTATACTTCGTGATTTATCTGCTTGCTCCTTCATGTTTACTTATTAAGATTACATATGAACATTTATTTGCTTATGCTGATATGATGCTAATGACCTGTTTATTATGTAAGATACGTATTTGCTGCCTTGCGTATGGATTGCATATTTACACATTTCTGTTTTGTTGTCATAGCTACTCTTTAATTTGGTATGTAGAAATGCTGATATACACTATGGTATTAATTATAGATTGTTCGCTTGGCAGAACCTCGTTGTAGGAATTGTGCTGCATCCACTTGTTGACATTCTGTTCTCCACTTTACTCGCTATTGTATGTTTTGCTTACGCTCAGTGCCTTATATTTTTAAGATAAGAAAATGAATTGCTATAATTCGACGAACGACATTAGTACAAGAAACTTCATAGAAGTCACATGAGCTGGAGGTTTTATGGAAGCTGTATAAATGTATGCTAATAGGCGGAAGCTAACAAAATGACATACCAACACTAGGTTTAGACCATTGACAGTTATTACACTGCATTCTTCGTGAGCAATTGAAATAACAAGTGACACTTGACACAAGAAATACTCCACATCTTTGCTTCTGTTTTGCCATGATTCTTAAAGTGGTGTACACACTGTGAATTATTACTATCATTCACACTCCGTACTCGTACTTACTTACTGAAAGTTATTCAAACTAAAGGCTGTTAGAGGTCATGTAGGCATTTCTTTTATTTAATGATGGACAAGGTAACCAAAATGTATTTTATGATTCATAATGAGTAGGAGATTTAGGTCAGATGGATTACATAGAGGTTGTGTGTGGACATTGTGTCTTCGGATTGTATGGGATGATGACTTGAAGTTTGCACTAGGATTTTATCTGTACTTGTTCGAGGAGATTGACTAGAGGAAAGAGTTGTTATGGAAGTGAAATGATATTGGCGATAAGGTTTATATGTGTCGACGTATTGAAGAGGTGTTATTGAGGTATTGAGATTGTGTGAAGTTGATGATTATTGGAGTTTTGGTGGACAAGAGGTAAGGTAAATGATATTGATGATAAGGTTTATATGTATCGACGTAAGAGGTATTATTGAAGTATTAAGATTATGTGATGCTGATGATTATTGGAGTTTTGGTGGATAAGAGGTAAAGTAAGTGAGGAGCATTTTTTTTTCTTTTCTTGGTTTATATGGAACAAGGAGGATGAAGATGGCAGACTAGAATACTCAAGTGGAAGGAAGATTGTCTACACACACACTTTGTTAAATCACTAAGAAGTATATACTTTTTTTTTGGAGAGAGGAAGTATTTGCATATCTTGGCACATTGACAGTTGTTCAGCAACCGTACATTTGATATGGCTTGGCAAACATTGGTCTTGACATGATGACTATGACGTTGACTAATTATTATTGACTGTTATACATTGCTGCCACTACTACTTGACACACATGTTGAACATCAAATTTTGACAGAATTGCATTTACACAGTTAACACTAATCAATTACACAGTAGCACTTAATGTGGATGAAAGATGAGTGAGTGTGTTTTGTGTGTTTTCCTTTCCTAATACCAAATAATTGGTACCGACCTAGATCCTAAATATTATTTTACTTGTTTCTTGTGGCTTGCACTGACACCCATAAATATTATAGGTTTACTGATATTTGTGTATTTGTAATATTTAATATGACAATTATCTGATATTATTTGTGTGTTTATTATAATTTGTATGTTTAGTGTAAGAGCGTTGATGATAATTTTGTAAAAGCAATTGTGTGTGCACTCAAACTGTTGTTCGTGCTTACACGTATTAACATTGGTGGGTGCCACTTGGAAATGTTTAATTTGTGCTGATAAACTCTGATGAACTGTCTAATTAGTGACAGTGAATATTATGGAGTGTTACCTGCACTTGTTCAACATGATGGGTGCCACTAAGAGATGTTTAATTTCTGCTAATGAACTCTGATGAACTGTCTAATTAGTGATAGTGAATATTATGGACTGTTACCTGCACCTGTTCAACAGTGCTGGGTGCCACTGATGGAACTGCTTCTACTGAAATGATGTCACTTGTTAGTGTCTGCACCTGTCAACATTACTGGGTGTCACTAATGGAACTGCTTCTACTGAAATGATGTTACTTGTTGCTGTCTGCACCTGCTCAACATTGCTGGGTGCCACTGTTGGAACTGCTCAACCAGTGATAAGATGTCACTTGTTGCTCTCTGCACCTGTCAACGTTACTGTGTGTCACTAATGGAACTGCTTCTACTGAAATGATGTTACTTGTTGCTGTCTGCACCTGCTCAACATTGCCAGATGCCACTGTTGGAACTGCTCAACCAGTGATGAGATGTCACTTGTTGCTGTCTGCACCTGTCAACATTACTGGGTGTCACTAATGGAGCTGCTTCTACTGAAATGATGTCACTTGTTGCTGTCTGCACCTGCTCAACATTGCTGGGTGCCATTGATGGAACTGATTCTACTTAAATGATGTCACTTGTTGGTGTCTGCACCTGCTCAACATTGCTGGGTGCCACTGATGGAACTGCTTCTACTGAAATGATGTCACTTGTTGGTGTCTGCACCTCTTCAACATTACTGGGTGCCACTGATGGAACTTCTTCTACTGAAATGGTGTCACTTGTTGGTGTCTGCACCTGCTCAACATAGCTGGGTGCCACTGATGGAACTGCTTCTACTGAAATGATGTCACTTGTTGGTGTCTGCACCTGCTCAACATTGCTGGGTGCCACTGATGGAACTGCTGCTACTGATGAGGTCACTTGTTGGTGTCTGCACCTGCTCAACATAGCTGGGTGCCACTGATGGAACTGCTTCTACTGAAATGATGTCACTTGTTGGTGTCTGCACCTGCTCAACATTGCTGGGTGCCACTGATGGAACTGCTGCTACTGATGAGGTCACTTGTTGGTGTCTGCACCTGCTCGCCATTTCTGGGTGTCACTGTTGGTGCTGTTTAAATACTGATGATGAAGTGTTATGAGACTGCTATTTGCAGCTGTTGACCATTGCTGGGTGCTACTGTTGGAACTGTCAACTACTCTGAGGAGTGCTACTTGTTTATTGAACTATTGACAAGATTTTATGTGAATATTTGTATAAACTGATTTTTTTGTGTATTTACTGTTTATGAAATGTTATGAGACTCTTACCTGCACCTATTCGTCATTGCTGACGCTATTGATTGAATTGTTTAACCACATGATACTTGTGTAAACTATTATGTAAAATCACATGTATACAAGCATTTGTATTCCTTACTGTATTTTATATATTAGGTTATTGAAGTGTCAGTGCAAAGCCAAAATTTATCTAGTTATGTGATATTTACTTATTAATATTATCTTTTATTTTTGTCTGTATTTTTTTGACGAATTTGGTGGTATTTTCACCACCAATGCTGGCAAAAATACCGTCAAATTCTAGCCGTGGAGGAAGGGCATATGAAAGGTGGCTACACTGAGTCACAGCGCCAGAGATCGCGCCAAAGAGTTTTATTCTGCCGCCTCCACTGGCAGTGCTTGTTCAGAAGGTGTGGTGGTTAGTGCTTTGCTGAGAGGATGTTGATAGCTGTATTATTTGAGGCCATGTCGTGTGCAGTTGTTTTGATGGGCTAGACAGCAGATGTTGTTCGAATGGAGATGCTGTAATTATCAGAGTGTATTTTTCGTCAATATATACGAAGGTAAAAAACATTTTTTTATATTTTTTTAAATTTTCTTAACTAACAATGTCTCTTGGTCACAGGTTCAGCCCACAAAGCATCTGGCTTGTGTTCATGTATTAGAGTGTAATTCTGGTTTCTATGTGCAATCATAGTATTCCTGGTTTTTTAAAAATACTTCATTGTAAATGGTGTTTAAAGTATCTTGTCGTATTGAGGAAGAACCGTGCCAGATGTGTACGTTGAATCACACTTCCACACACAGAACAGTTACACTTGTGCTTTGTTGATTCGTAGCTTTTATAGTTTCTGGGGACTTAATTAATTAATTGTGTTAACGGAAATTTCCTTTCATTCCTTGTTGTTATTCTATGCAGTCAGATTGCGTGCTAATACTAGTCAGGGCGAACCGGTTACGAGACTGCGTAACCGGATAGACAGCGACTAAAACTAAAAATATTTGCATTCTATTTAATTAAGCCCCCACGCAACTTGTGATATTTCAGTGACTTCGACAGTGAAGACGTAGTTTGCGCTTAAAAGTGAATATCTTGCGAGCTTTGTTGTTGTTCATAACTAATTACATGCTGTAGGAATCTATTGTTTCCCTGTTATTTAACTTATATTTTATGTAATTGCTGGACCGTCGACACGAATAAGTGTTTTGCAGAAATATACCGCATTCTCAAAAGTACTTCTACTATCGTACTCATCATTTAAAGTCGTTAAGATAGTACCTGCAGATTTTATTTAATTGCAATCTTTGATTTATAAATTTATATGTTACATTCATAATTCGCCATTGCCGAGCGACCGAGTGACCTTCGACCATTCGATTCATGTGTGTATTCTTATCGTATACTGTAGACTAAGCAGTATTTGTCCTGTGATGCGGCAATTACGTATCCCAGCCCCTAGACAACGAAGACAGGCAAAACTTCTAATACAGTGAATAGTTGTCTCGTTGCTACTTCCCCCAATGGTTTCAGAAATTCCGATGGAATGCTATCTATTCATCGTGTCTTATTTGATCTTAAGTCGTCCAAAGCTCTTTAGCTTATGATTACAATATTATAAAACAATTTATCTCTTCTCTGCCGACTCCTGCTTGTTCTTCTATCACGTCATCAAATAAGTCCTCCCTCTCATAGAGGTCTTTAATGTACTCTTACCACTCTCTCCTTTGCATTTAACAGTGGAATTCCCATCACACTCTTAGGGTTATTACCCTTCCCTTTAATTTCACAGAAAGTTCTTTCGATTTTTCCATACGCTGAGGCAGTCCTTCTTCTTGTAACTGCGTTTGATGTGCTATAGCATTTAAATATGAGCCAGAAGATATTATAGCGGAAATGAGGGAAGTTTAACTGCTAATGAGCACAGCGTAGAACTGCAACACGTTGATATGTATTTCAACTCGGGGTCGGAGGGTATGTAGCTGAGGGCCATTCATTTCATTTCCGTTATTTGAAAGCCCGCAAGGTGATGGCGTGTTGCCGTTTGTTACAGGTCTGTACCGTCGCTTGCAGGTACACAGCGAGAGCCTTGTCCCCAACATTCGTGCGATAAAGTCCTCCAGAGTGGTGTGGGAGAGTTATTAAAGTCTCTAATTTGACCTTAAACAGGATCCCTTGGCTGAGATAGTATCCAAAGGCCGCAATAAACCTGTCAGTAATACCATGTGGCATTGGCAGTATCTGTGGCAGTCGTGGGGCAACATGAGCAGTGGCATATTTCACCCTTTTAGCAGCTTATGGGTTCGTAGCGAATTGTTGCACATATGTATTCGAACTGGGGTCAGCGAGAAATACAGACCCTACAGCGAATTTGTGACACCACACTAGTTGCCTTGTTCGTCACACTTCGCCAGCGCTGAGCTCTTTCCAGGGCCTACGGGAAATCAATATGTAATTGGAAAGGTACCCTCTAAAAGGCTTAATTGATTTGTGTGATACCGAGGGCTTGAATGCTTTTAAATGCGCTGTCAAGAATTATTAAACTCGTCTGAAACAGTTACTCGCTCTCCGCCAGAGATGGCTGCTGGCGCTCGTAAGACCCGTAGCACCACAGTCACGTGCTGTGACGTACGCACCACGGCCTGTCTTTCTCTTGGGCCTCTGGTCGGGCGTTCTGGAGCTTGCTAGTCAGTTGCGTTAAGCTCTTCACCAACCGGACGCAGTGTTTATTCCAAACGTGCAGCCGTCTGTATCTCTCATCTAGCGCCACCTACGCACATTCCCCGTCCCTGTCCTCCAGGCTCGCTGATTTTAGATTCGCACCGGAGGTCGAATGTAAGTGTGCATCTGCACTGAAGTTGTGGATGCACTGACCCATCGAATCGAATCAGTTATATGGACGCTTGGTGTATGTTCTTTCGGACATGTTCTTACATGCCACACATGCTTTACTATGTGTGGTTGTACTGGACGTGGTACGTCATTACCTTCTGTGACGTCACTTCCCTCCTCCTGCACTCGTTGCTACGTGAAATTATTAACAACGGTCCAACGTAAATCCAGAGATCACTTATGTTGAAGTAACATCCTTGTAACACGCCGTAATGCTGATTTTTATGTTATTCACCTTTCACTGTCTATTTTCCTGTCTTCACACAGTCACTCAATCACTAGCATGAACATACGTAATATTATTCCCTGAATCATGTAGGCGACACATCTGATTTATCTCTTGACTAATAGTGTATTAATCTTTTTGTAATTAATTGTTTGTCCCTATCAAGCACACACACCGATATGTCATTCAAGATTAACTTCTCATCAGTCCGGTAATCGTGACGTTGACAACAACTTTTGACTGAACGGCGTATTGATTTTTCTTCATTACTTTGTATTATTGTGTCCTACTCAAGACTACGAATAGTTTTCTTGTCACTGATACATTACTATCAAGTTCGCAACTGTTCTTCAGTCCGAAGTTAAGTCCAGTAAATCGGTATCACTCAATTAAAATCACCGTCGAGTTGATAACCTTAAAAATTAGTTTATTCAGTCGAATGACTGAGTATGGCTTTAGTCTCTCTCTCTATCGAACTTTCACAACTGAAACAATCTAACAGCGTACGCTTCCAGAAGACTATCGCAATACTACTCTAGAGCCAGTCAAGAGTGACTAACTAAACATTTCCATATCCGAGTTGCATTGTAGGCGCATTGAATTACCTTTACGATGCAGCTACAACTCTCTTCCATGGTAAATGTTGTCTTTGACCGAATTACCGCCTTGGATTTAACCTTCGTTCATATGACTTTAAATTTATTTTATAGATAGATGTTCAAAAGGAAATTCATGACAATCCTTTCCTTTTATCTCCTCTTTTGTATGGTACTCTCAGTATTTAAGTGTTATAGTTGTTAATCAAAACATTATCAGTCCAATTAATTTTTTTTCGCCAATAGTTGTTGTCACTGTCAAGATGACTCACTTCCCTACTTTAAGTTTTCACAAAGTTTGTTAATTGAGGTTTTCTGTCCTTGGGGCTTTACACTTCTTCCGACCTTCCGTCTAACTTACCTTACGTTTAATGTCAACTCTGACTCATGGTGAAAGTAGCTCTTTGTAACATTATCATACGTTGTCAGATATTCAAGAAGTGGCAAATGACAGATAAATATGATAGAGCTGATCGGGTGTCGAACTCGACACTTTCGGGTCCACGGTTTGGCATCTGAACGCTGAGTCGCCTATAGGACTGTGGCGTTTGTCGGGCTCCCAGACCGTCAACAAAGAAGACAAGTATTGGACAGTGTGTGTGTGTGTGTGTGTGTGTGTGTGTGTGTGTGTGTGTGTGAGGCGACGACGAACAGCGACGAGGACACGCGATAGTGGACTGGGACCGCCGATGATGAACCAGCTGTTGCTGAGCGGAAACAGCGGGAATCAATCTGTCGCCGGCAGCCGCCAAGACAATGGCTCAGTCGGAGGGCCAGTGTTTGCAATCCGAGCCGAGGAAATGAAACTTGCACGGTCAGGAGTAGGGTTAGGGGGCGGGGGATCCGGATAGGAGGGCGAAGGGAGGAGTTATTAGCGAGCTCTGGCGAGCCAAAGGGCGGATTACTAGCGCCCTCGACGCCTGTGTGAAGCGGCTTCCGCCCCCGCGCCGGAGGCGGGCGTTGCGGCAGCGGCCACTGCAAAGCAGCCGGCAGGAAGCTGTTGTAGCCGGCTGTGGCAGGATCGCCCCCTTTATGTATATACAGGGTGTAGGAAAGTACAGTTCTGTAAAGTTGTTAAAGGGGATGAATACATTCGTTGTGTGACACACATGTCACAGTTACACAGTTTCCCACGTGGAGATCCGATAAGGTTATATTTTCCACCTAAGGCTACGGCCTCACTTGCATTTTTTGAAGCTGGACGCTCAGCGTCAAAAGACGTCGCAGTTATAGGCAGGCTGGCAGAAGGCCGGTAGTGGCCACACACAGCGCCTATTTCTGCCAACGTCCCACGGTCAGACGTCCTCAAGGTCAGACGCTAGTCGGATGGGCCGGGGCCCATTCCCTGCGTCAGAAGACGCTTCTCATATTGCGTTCCCACGTGAACTCAGTAGTAACTTTGCAGTATGTCATCACAAAGTAGCCGGCCGGAGTGGCCGTGCGGTTCTAGGCGCTACAGTCTGGAACCGTGAGACCACTACGGTCGCAGGTTCGAAGCCTGCCTCGGGCATGGATGTGTGTGATGTCTTTAGGTTAGTTAGGTTTAAGTAGTTCTAAGTTCTAGGGGACTGATGACCTCACATGTAAAGTCCCATAGTACTCAGAGCCTTTTGAACCATTTGAACACAAAGTAGTGTGTGTAGTCCAGTGTTTCGTTACAGTTTTTTCGATGTGTGAAATGGAAAAAAATTGAACTTGATAGAGAACGTACTATTTTAGATGTTCAAGCTCGACCTTTTTATGCGACATTCAAAATGCGGATTATAAAAACAGACAAAAAAGAAGAGATGGTTGGCTAGCTGTGACATCTAATGTTGTTAGTGAAGGTTAAGACAACAAGGACAAAGAAACAAAAGAAGCCTTAGGTAATTGTAGTAAAAACATTTAATTTGAGTAGTATAAAAGATAAAAAATACAATAAAATTTATAAATTTTATGAAAGACATTTGTTAAATTAAGTACAACAAGTCACAATATATGCCTTTTGTTATAGAATATTAGAGATGTCTAGTCCTTTTCACCCAGCAATGTTTGCGTATCGGTTTTGCGGTAGAACTGAAATATCCACCAAACTAATCTCTTGTGTGTGTTCCTTTCACGGTCCCGCTTGTCCTCTGGGCCGGAATGCTGTCCAAAGGACACGATAACGTGTCTTCAGAGTTGTACCCATCGTTTTCCCTCACAAAGTTCTGCAGTACGCAAGTGGCTTTAACAATGGTGTCAACCAAATCGATACTGACGTCAATCGGACGGTGGAATATACGCCATTTATTGGCTAAAATACACAATGCACATTACACATACCGTCTGGCACTCAATAAACGGTAGTTAAAAGTTATTTTAATGTTAGTCGTGTCCTTATCGGGGTATGGTCTCAGAAGGTTTTCACACACAGCAAAGGCATCATCTGCTAGAAACTCATATGACAGTAATCGACCAGATGTATCTTTTGGTAAGGGGGCTGGTGGTGGTTTTGGAATAGAGTATCTTCCCAAAATGGGTACTTCTCAGGATGTTTGAATCTCCCTCGGGTCCAAAGGCCCCAACGTCTATATATATGAAGCAGTAATCTGAATCAGCTAATGCCATTAAAACTATTGAAAAATACTTCTTGTAGTTAAAGTATTCACTACTCGATCCCCATGGATTGATCACTCTAATATGCTTACCATCAATAGATCCCACGCAATGTGGTAAACTGGCTTCTTTTTAAAATTGTAACTAATATTCAACCAATCTTCAGCAGTTAATTGATTCATTGTTTCCCAGATTGCTGAGCATGTCTCTCGAATAATCTTTGAAACTGTTGAACGTCCAAGTAGAAACTGGCAGTGTAGAGATCTCATGGAATTACCAGTTGTGAGATACCTACAATGAAATATTGATAATGTGTTAAAAGTAGAACCAATATTTATATTATGTGTTTTTTTTAATTATTTAAATTTTTTTAACCCTAGGATGCATGTATAGGGCCTCCGAGACCCTTGTATGTCTTCAATTTTTAAAAAAAATTCTGTAATTTTTTGTTTGATATTGAACTGCTTTCCAGTACTCTTTCACTAACACTGCGACATTCCTCCTATCATGTCTGAACGAGATACCCTTTTAAGTTTTTTATATAATTCAAGTGGTATTTCCAGCAACAGGAGTGCCAACAGCAGCAGTAGCTGTAGTAGTAATAATATAACTAAAAAATAACACACACTACTTCCACATATTGGCGTTGTCGGTGTATTATTGATCTTTTCGCTATCAAATGTTTTATAATTGCATAGTATTGTTGTCAGCCTCATTGTTACTGTAGTTTGTTTGTTGCTGCAGAGCCCACATTGTTACGAGTATGGCTCGTTTAGTGCTGCACAAGCTGCTGTTCGAGAGACACACCTTTTGCTATGGCTTCGACACGCAAAGCAAGAGAGTCAGCACATGCAAATGCAGCTAATTTTGAAAGTGTTGTGGCTCAGTGGTTTGGAGAAGATGATTCTTGCGAGGAAGGAAATATTTTTGAAGATGCAAGTAGTGAAGAATCAGCCAATGAACCTGCAGATGTGAATATTGAGGCAGATGACAGTCCTTCCAATAATATTACTTCATCACCATCTGAAAATGAAGAACCACCACAAAAAGGTATAGAAGATCACACATACATTAGTCGGAATGGAACGATTTGGAAATTACATCCTCCTGCAACATTTCGTATGCCTGTCGATAATATCGTAAAAGCACCAGGCCAGCGCATGGTTTGAAAACCTGTAAACCTAAGGATGCATGGGACTATTTCATCTCCAAGGAAATACTAGAGGAAATCATCAACTGCAGAAATATTGAAGGCAGAAGAGTGGCTGCTTTACGTGGTAAAACGTGAAAAAACGTTTCGTTTGCTGAAATGGAGGGTTTTCTTGGTCTTTTACTGCTTTCTGGTGCTGAGAAGTGTTGGGATGTCCCTATTAGAGAATTATTCTTGGATGAAAAGGCAAATCCTACATAAAAGGCCACCATGTCAGTAAACAGATTCGAGGATATAAGGACAATGATTAGATTTGATGACAGGCGTACCCGTGAAGCTCGATCTGCAGATGACAAACTTGCAGCTGTTCGCTATCTATGGGAACTATTTCTTGACTGGTGTAGAAATAAAATGATTTCCAATGATTCGCTCACAGTTGACGAACAGCTAGTCCCATTACGTGGAAGATGCAGCTTCACCCAGTATATGCCCTCTAAACCAGCCAAGTATGGCATAAAAATATTTTGGTTATGTGATGCTACATCTGCTTTAGACGGAATTGTTTACACAGGAAGGAAACCCCATGAACCTATTCAGAAAAATATTGGATTGAATGTGGTGAAAGATCTTGCTAAAAACATTGAAGGATCATCAAAAAATATTACTGACAACTTCTTTACTAGTGTGCAGCTGGCAGAAGAGATGCTTCAGAAGCAAATTACAATGGTGGGAACAATCAAACAAAATAAACCAGAAATTCCTAATGAGATGAAACCATCTGAGCGATTCATTCCTCTTTGTTTGCATTTAGAGGTGACATTACAATGGTGAGTTATGTTCGAAAAAAGAAAAAGTCTGTAGTTCTCATTAGCACATGCATCACGGCAGAAACATTGATGAAACTCATGCAAAAAAGAAACCAGATATAACAAAGTTCTATAACTCTACGAAGGGTGGAGTAGATCAAATAGACGAGAAAATTCGTTATTACATTTGCAAGAGAGAAACAAGAAGATGGCCATTTGCATTATGGATTAATATGATGGACGTCGCAGCAATGAACAGTGAAATTTTGTTTTCCGCCCATCTGACATAACATAGTGGAAGAAGTGATAAAAGGCGTTTGTTCCTAAGAGATTTCGCAGAGGAAATGGTAAGACCACTAATGGAACTTCGTATTCAGATCCTTAATCTTCCAAAGAAAATCGTTGATGCCATGCAAAGATGTGGTGTTCAAAAAGATGTCATACTGCTGAACCAACTACCTGTTTCAGAAAAAAGAAGATGCAATTATTGTCCATATAATAAACTCAAGAAAAGTGCTATGACATGCATTAAGTGTAAAACCAACATTTGTAAGGAACATAGTGGCGTTCTTTGTGCTTCTTGTTTGTCACATGTTGAAAACTAAGAAAAATGCAATTTTATGTGAACAATGAATAATAACTTTTTGTCAAAATATGGCCTGTATTCATAATATTGTGAATAATGAGTATGTCTTAATTGAAGAAATTGGTTGTAATAACTGTTATAAAATGTAAACTGCAACTTATAAGTGAATTAATAAAATTATTTGTATATGTTGTTTGTATATGGATGTGACTGATAAAAATTCACTCTTAGAGTTTTTTTTTTAAATTAATAAAATGTTAATCACGCCCACCAGATCCTGTTACTGTATCTTAGGAATCTTTCAAAATGACAATAAATTTCACAGCTATAAATTTAACTAAAAAGAATGATTATATGAAAAGAGGAAAATCTGAAATTAGTGCAGGGCTTTGGAGGCCCTGCATGTGCATTCATGTGTGTTTTCGGCACCATGCATCCTAGGGTTAAAGGGAAGGAAGTGCAAAAACAGTGGAAAAGCATTAAGGATTCCTACAACAAAAAATTGAAAACGCACAATGGCAAAAGTATAATGTTGTGCATTTTTTAACTTCCATACTGAGCCATACATGGCCAAAAATTATAAAATTTTACTGTGGACAATTAGTTTTCTCTTTTTACCACAGGACATCTGGGAATATGGCTCTCGATACGCAAGACACTGATGACAACAACACTGCACAACAAAAAGCAAACACGACACCTGAAATACAACATACTTCCAAAGCCTCTCCCCCTGCTCGCACAGCACAAAGGGAGAAAGAAAGTCCATTTCCGAAGAAACGAAAACAGGACGAGATTGAAAAAAAGTTGTTGGGCGTTTTGGAAACGAGTTTGCAACAATCACATTCAAAGGAACCTAGAAGTAATGAGCCAGATGAAATGTCCTTACTTTCGCAAATGCCCCTTATTAAGAACTGTAGCTCAGCTGACAAGATGGATTTTCAGTTGAAATATTTACAATTGGTTCAATCCTACACACATGCACAGCCGTCCAGAATTACATCTGCAGTGACCAACAATAATCTCAGTCCACAAGCAGCACACCTACAATGATCTTCGAGAAAAAGTCAGAAGATTCAGTCCTGTCCTTTTATGCGTTGTAAACAAATAATACAATAAGTAACAAAACTTCACTTACCTCAGAGTAATTAATAGTTTTTCTTCAGCCCTTATACAATCACGTAGTCGAGTGTTTTTTTCCAGTAATAGCATTCGACACATTAGACAGCAGAGTTTCGTATGACTTAACAGACATCCTGTAGTACTCAATAAACTTTTCAGAGTTTTCTTTAAGTTTGTTGTGTAGGAGATTGTATGTTCCCCTCTCTGATCTGTCCTCAATCATTGGATGAGTCCAAAAACGTCGTTTTTGTCTACGTCGTCTCCGTCGAATCAGTAACAATGCAGGGAAAACAATCAACACGACTTGGTATACACGCGGGATTACCCCAGGGAACCTCTAAATAAACGATCTCCCGACCACACACAACACAACGGTGGCAATCTACCCAGATGACACAGACATCCTTGCGCAAGATTCGAAACCATCAAACATTATGTCACGCTTACAGACCGCACTCAGAGTGGCTGAGCCTTGTTTAGAGATATGGCGTGTTAGAGTAAATGTCGACAAGTGCGAAGCCGTTCTGTTCACTAGAAGACCGAAGCAACTGCGCAAACACCGATACTGCAGACCAATAACTCTACATGCATGCCCAATACGTTTCCGCGAGAAAGTCAAATACCTCGGTGTCTGGCTGGACCGGAAATTACTCTGGGGGGACCACATACAACACATGACCAACCGAGCTAGCGCGAGGCTCAAACAGCTCTATCCTATGCTCAACAGGCGCAGCACACTGAACAGAAGGGTGTCGAGGTCCATGTACATGACACTTATTCGACCCCCTGATGACGTACGCAGAGCCTGTCTGGGGATACGCTGCGCCCACACAACTGCGCCGTCTGCATATCATACAAAACAAAGTACTCAAAATCATAAGCAATGTTCCACGATACACACGCATCGCGGATCTTCACCTGGAATACTGACTTGAGACTCTCAAGGAGGTAATCCACAAACTCACCACAAGATTATACAGAAACTCCAGACATTCTCAGAACCGTTTATTCTAAATCTGGGGAACTACGACCACAACCATAGATGGAAACATGAAAAAATACCAAACGATATACTCGTAAGGACCTAACATCTATGGCCATGTTCACGCAAACACAACGGTACAGGTGAGCCCCTGTTAATCAGCCACCATCACTGGATATCCAGTTGGAGCACACTTGCCGAATAACTGGCACAACGCAGGGAAGCCGTACCGTACACTGCATGCAGACAAGCTCCACACCCCCCCCCCCACCCCCCCTCCACAGAGTGAGATGATCTATGGCTGATCTCCCACTACTATATAGCGATCCTGACCGTTTCAGGAATGCAGCAGCAGCAGCAAACTTGGATACATCGCCATCGCTAGCCACGGTAATGATGCATGATACCCATACTAACAAACCAAACCTCGCATGAACTATCGCAGCTAGTAAGGCACTATTGCTCTTAATACCCATCCCACTGTCGCAGAGGTTTTTTTCCCACGGCACGAGCCTTGGCACATTTTCTCCTCTGCTCTTCAAATCGCTACCCTCATTCGCATTTCGTCCACTATCACCTGATGGACCGTGTTAATGCGTAGTCTTACCCAGACGCACGGATAACATCACAGCCCAGCATCCTGTGATCCACCTATTAGATAATTAACTTGTTGACGGAGGTGACAGTAAAACTTTTGGCTTGGTCACCAGGGTGGTGCGGGCGTTGAATGGCCCCATCTATTATTAAAGCGGTACTTCGTGGCGAGCGGATCTGACCACCCTCCTCCGTTTGTACCGATCTCTTGTCCGTTAGAATCTAGACTATGGGTGCTTCGTTTATGCATCTGCACATTCGTCCCTCTTACGCCGTCTCAATACTACCCTCCATCGTTGCATCCGTTTGGCCAATGGCGCCTACTACCGCTGTCATACCACCGTGGTTTTTCCTCAACAGATATGCATGCCGGTTGTTTGCCATGCCTGGCCACCCATCCTATTCCTCCTTCTTCGACGACTCCTTTGATCTCCAGTATGGGGCGCTTCCCTATTCTCTGTTACTTCCTGAAGTTCGCTTTCAGCTCTTATTCCGGCAGCTTAACTTCACGCTACCTACAACTTTCCCGGTAAGTGTAAACCCATCACCACCTTGGCTTCGTACGGCGGTCCCTGTTCACCTTGGCCTTCATTCCCTTCCTAAGGACACTACTCCAGCCTCGCTCCATGGCCGTAAGTTTCACGACCTTCGCACGGAACTTCCCGATAGTACCATTCTGTGCACTGACGGCTCTCGGACTGACCGTGGTGTCGAGTGTGGCTTCGTCATTGGCACCTACAATTTTGGTATCGACATCCGGAACATTGCTCAGTATTTACGGCAGAGCTCTTCGCCCTGTATCAGGCCACGCACTACATCTGGCGACACAGGCTTTTCAACTGCGTCATCTACTGCGACTCGCTCTGCGCCATTCAGCACCTCCTGGGGTGCTGTACACCAACCATCCCTTAGTGCAACGGGTCCAAGAAAGCTGTCACTGGCTCACTCTTGATGGAACCACTGTGGTGTTTATTTGGGTTCCTGTTCATGTCGGTCTGACGGGAAACGAGGCCGCCGATGCTACTGCCAAGGCTACAGTCCTCATTTGTAAATCTACTTAAGAGATATTTTCTCTCTTACCATATTTTGGTCTTATATTCAATTATGATTCTAGACTGCAATTCTAGAGGTGTTAAGTTTTACTAAGGCCTAAAAGATTATTCTCTTCGTTATAACTTTGAAGGTTATTAGTCCTAGTATCAGGATTAGCAAAGTGATTTCACCTATTTAACATTAATTTATTCATAATTGGATTTGGAATTACCTCATTAACTATAATTCAATGATGACGAGATGTAGTACGGAAAGGAACATATCAAGGATTACATATAGGATTTGTATCAATTGGATTACGATGAGGAATAATCCTATTTATTGCATCAGAAGTATTATTCTTTGTATCATTCTTCTGAGCCTTCTTTAGAAGCAATGGTTCAAATGGCTCTGAGCACTATGGGACTTAACATCTTAGGTCATCGGTCCCCTAGAACTTAGAACTACTTAAACCTAACTAGCCTAAGGACATCACACACATCCATGCCCGAGGCAGGATTCGAACCTGCGACCGTAGCAGTCCCGCGGTTCCGGACTTCAGCGCCTAGAACCGCAAGACCACCGCGGCCGGCTTCTTTAGAAGAAGGCTGCAGTCCTCATACCCCGGCCCGCTAGTCTTCCATTCACTCCAATTACCTATGTGTTGCCGTCTGTCAACAGGTGGTGAAACCTTGGAATCACCACTGGTCATCCCTTCATCGGAACAAGCTCTGGGGAATTAAACCTCTGCCAACGGCTTGGGCGGCCTCATCTCGGCCCTCTCGCCGTGAGGGGATCACAGTTGCGTATTGGGCACTGCCCTTTTAGCCATCGCCATTCGTTAAATGGTGCTCCCCAACCACTTTGTGCTCATTGCTCTCACCCTTTGACGGTTAGCCATTTCTTGGCGGAATGCCCTTTTTTTAACCACTTAAGTTCTTATTTATGTTTGCCGTCTGAGTTATCGGCCGCTTTACCGAAAGACTCGCTGGCTGTCGACAGCGTTTTACTTTTTATCCGTCGTAGCGATATGGCGATTGACATTTAATCTTTCGTTCAGGACCTCCGTTTCTGTAAGGTGTATTTTACGGATCTTTCTCCAAGTACCCGTTTTTACCCGTCTTTCCTTCCGTCGATTGGGCTAAACGTGTAGTTGTTTTCAACTATTTTTTTTCTTCGTGTTGTACGCATCAAACATGGGTGCGTATGACCCAAGTTATTTTTTGCGCCCTAAAACAAAACATATCACACAGCTTATCGAGGACCGAGTCTCACCTTTTCTAACGTCCGCGGGACCACCATGAATTGTGGTGACTCCGGTTTAATTATTGTCTTTGAATAAGTGACGTGTATTTCCTTCAGCTGCCTTCTTTACTATATTGTTCCTTTTTTTCACACCAGTGTAGTAACACCAGATTGATGAAATAAAGGTGTTTGCTGAGCTATAGAGTTAGAGCCGCAAGCATGGGATAACTATTTCAGTAACCGTTCTGGAAATCTTAGTTGTAGAATTCTAAGTCGCCACTCACATACAGATGCCAGGGGATGGAATAACAGGACGGCGAAGGCGTGAGAGGTAAGTCCAACATAATAATGGTTCGGACAGTGCATAACATATGGTCTCTGTTACCGAGCAAAAATGATACGTGAAGTAAACTTTAAACCGCCAGCCTCTGTCTTGTGACAGTCCCAGACTAATGCAAAATCACTCATTGCTTCAAGCCACACTGAGTAACGTTGATACTGAACTAAACATTGTTTGACTTCCCGTTTTGGATAGTTAGATACCACGAGATGCAGTCAATGTTAATGTGTTTTTAGAGTATGAGCTCAACTTACTGTGTTTTATTCAAGTAATAAATAGTTTTCCTGTCTGTACTGAAGATGTGAGTGACTGATAACTTCTTAACAGCTAATTACAGATTTGCTGATTTCCTTTTCATTTAAATGGTGGTGTGAGAAATGGAGAGTAGTCATTATTCCTTTATTGGAATGGATTTCTCTTGCCCTTGTTATGCGCCAGAACTTGTGTTGTAGGAAATAAGTGTGAGTAGGCAGTCAGATGGAAATTAGGGCTCCAGTAAGATTCGATCGTTGTTATAATGAGGGAAATTTTATGTTAGGACACTTTTCATGGCGATTCACTCGAGCCAGATAAAGAGAACTGGTATTTTGCTTCAAGTGGGCGCTAGAGAACTGGAGGTTGGACTTTTATCTGTTACATCCATCTTCTAGGACACAAATAAGAAGAACCACCACTTCCCTTAGGCCAGCGTTCACAGTTGTTTTGCTTGCTTCGTTGACAATGGACTCTATTTGCAAAACAACATTATTACTACGATATGTTGTCATTACTGTTAGCGGTGCCCACGTCCCTGGGTAAGCAATATAAATATTGTTGTTTATGCAACGGGAATTCCACTGTTAAATGCAGAGGAGAAAGCGAGTAGGTGGGATGAGTACAGTGAGGCCTCTTAGCCGGGGTCCAGGCGATAGCGTGGCTATGAATTCCATGTTGACGCTGTGACATGGACGGTGCTTTGTGTCGATGAAGGAGACATGTCGGGCGTGCCAAAGATGGTGGACTTTGTGAAATCATAATGGCAGACATTTCGCAGTTCATCAAGAAATTAATAGTACTCAGATGAATCATGATTCCTCAAAAAGAAACATGCACATTACCATTATTTGCACGACGATTCTAATGGTGTAATCAGATTTTCAATATCTTTATTAATTTAAAGCTTAGTATCTGGCAGTAAATTATACACGTAACACCCAGAAACGAATTTCCAAAATCTAAACAGTTCATCCAATTTTGTCGATCCACGTGTCTTTAGAAAGCTATTAGTGTAAACCTACATTGGTGTAAACTACAGGCATGTAACTTGAATAGTACATGAGTTATTGGAGGTCAAAGTGGCCGATTACTATCAATCGCCTCAGGCCATAAGTACTACGCAGTGACACGAAAAGACGGTAGCAGCATGCTTATAAATAGATTTATTCGTCTATGTCTTTCTTTATATCCGAGATATACTATTCATGAAGAAACTGGCCATTATTTACTGTGCTCCAGGAAGCACAGAGACATTAGGCTACTGGCTTATCTCTGTTCTATTCCTTTGATGTAAATAAAGCACTCCGTCTTCAGGCCGCAAGTGGTCGATCGGGACAATCCGACAGCTGTGGCATCTGTGACGTATAATTTTTATATATATAAATTTTCGGTGCCTACAGTGTCACGTCTTTCAGTGTCAAACAAATTTTTATTTTTAAAGGGAATCACTTAAGACTATTTCCATGGGTTCGCCCCTCAAATTTCTCCCTAATATCACGAAATTGTCGTCTGATGTAGTACAAACTGCAAAAATAAATTCCCTTTAAAACAGAGTTTCGCATATAATTTATATTCAAAACCTTACACCTGCGTCACAGAACAAATCCTGCATCGAGAATACTTTACACAAGTTTAAGGGAAGAAATGCTTCCGATAATTGTTACAGTATTTAAAGAACATCAAAATATGAACAGGCTGAAACGAACAAACAGTGCATGAGACTATGTTGATCAAATCAACTGTAAAAAGCTAAGGAGCATATTATTAGCAAAATGAGAAATATGCAAAAGTGAAATGCCAAAATGAGCACTTCTCAATTGGGAGTAAATCAAAGCAGAATGGCTGAAAGAGAGCACAATAACATGAACCATAAATGAATAAGAGCTAAGCAACTAAGCAAATAAGAGGATAGGCAAAAATGAGATGCCAACAAAATGCGAGATGGACGAACTCCGTCGGCACATATATACGGTTGCGCTCGTGGCTACACCTCGCGGCCCGTACGCAACACACGCGCCTGCGACCGCAACGCACTCTTAGCGCTCGCGGCGGCGTCTAACGGCCCGTACGCAAGTTGTGCGATTGCTGTCGTAGATCGACCCTTAATCTATGATGTTACACATTCTTAGCAAAGGATGCGGATAGGAGGGACTTGGGATCAGCACACCGCACTCCCGGTCGTTTTGATGGTTTTCTTTGACCGGAGCCGCTACTATTCGGTCGAGTAACTCCTCAGTTGGCATCACGAAGCTGAGTGCACCCCGAAAAATGGCAACAGAACATGGCGCCCCAGATGGTCACCCATCCAAGTGCCGGCCACGCCCGACAGCGCTTAACTGCGGTGATCTGACGGGAACCGGTGCATCCACTGCGGCAAGGCTGTTGCATAACCCTTTGATGTATTCGTGAAATCTTCTCGGGTGATCAGCCGAGTAAAGGCGTCGTCTTCTCGCAACGTTTCGAAGGGTTTCGTACCCATCATCTCCAAGCGAAGTGTCGAGATGCTGTGTTGCGCGGTCCTATAAAGGCTCCTGGATCAGTGACTGATTCCGGGCGCGTCAGGTACCTGCGGAATCGGCCGCCGCGTCAGTGGTGGAGGGTTCGCGGCGCGGACCGGGCGTCGAGTCCCTGCCGGTTCCTAATACGTCTGTGGCCGCTACCGTCTTCGTGCCGGAGCGTTCTCTTCTAATTTTAGTTATTGCGGGATTCCAAGCTGTACTAAGTTGGAAACCAGTGTCTCGATTGATCAGGTTGCTGTTCAACCGAATTTCTACAGCCTCTTTGAAAACTGAATCCCAAAATCCTTTAGCGTCACACAGCTTCTTCGTACCCTCAAAGAGGAAGGTGCAGCAGCATCGAGCAAGCCGTGCGCGGCCTCCCTACGGAGGCAGCTGAGGAAGTTAGGAGAGAGACGTGCAGGGTCCTGGAGAAGGCAAAAATGCCCAAGAACAACATAACGTCTGCTGAATGGAAGGCTCTTAAGGCCCTACGTGAGGATGAGGACACTGTCGTTCTAGCTGCTGACAAAGGCAATGCCTCGGTGATACTGAGGAAAGAAGATTATTGGCAGAAGATAAACTCACTGCTACAAGATACTGCCTACAAGCAACTGGACAAGGACACGACAGCTTCCGTGACTCGCAAGACCATCGCCTTGCTCAATGACTCTGGACTGGAAAAGGACGTCATCAGGAAGCTGTACCCCAGAGCTACGGCACCACCACGGCTATATGGGCTCCCTAAGATCCACAAAGACGGAGTTCCATTGCGACCCATAGTGAGCACCATCAACTCACCGACATATGGTTTAGCCAAGTACCTAGCACAACTGCTCAAACCGATCGTGGGTCACTGTGAGCACCATGTCAAGAACTCGGCGGAGTTTGTGAAGGTACTACAAGGCTTTCGCCTGGATAAAGAAGATCTTCTTGTCAGCTTTGACGTCACCTCACTCTTCACACGAGTACCGCTGGAAGACTCCCTAGCGCTGCTCGAAACACGCTTTAGTGAGGACACAATAAAGCTGTTCCGGCATGTGTTAACAAACACCTACTTCAAGTGTGGAGGCAAATTTTATGAACAAGTGGATGGTGTAGCCATGGGGTCCCCCTTAGCTCCAGGCATCGCTAATCTTTACATGGAGCACTTTGAAGACATAGCCCTGGACACCGCCCCATTGAAACCTAAAGCCTTTTACAGATATGTGGATGACACTTTTGTCGTGTGGCCACATGGCAGAGAGAACCTGCAAGACTTCCTGCGACATCTCAACAGCATACTCAGCAACATACAATTCACCATGGAGGTGGAAGAAAACGGAAGCTTGCCCTTCCTTGACATTCTAATCAAGAGGCACCCTGATGGCACCTTGGGTCACGCTATGTATAGGAAGAAGACACATACGGATTTATACCTTCATGCACAGAGTTGCCACCACCCAGCACAACGCAACTCAGTGCTTAACACACTTGTGCACAGGGCCAAGTCTATCTGTGATGATGACAGCCTACCTGCAGAGTTACAACACCTAAGGAAGACCTTCCGCAGCAACGGTTATAATGAGACGCAAATCTCGCGCGCCCTACACAAGAGCAGGAAGGTAGACACACCAGAAGAAGAAGATGAGACCAGATGCCTGGCATTTCTACCATACGCGGGACCGCCAACAGCCAAGATTGCCCGCATTCTGGAGAAACACAACATCAAGACAATTTTTCATGCCCCAAGTAAAATTAAGGACATACTTGGCTCAGTCAAAGACCACCTAGGACTGCAGACTCCGGGCGTATACAGTATTGAATGTGAATGTGGTACGAAATACATCGGACAAACGCAGCGCTGCATCACGCAGAGGCGCTCGGAACACATTAGAAATGTACGCCTTGGTCAGACAGAAAAATCGGCGGTAGCGGAACATAGCCTTAACGAAGGACACACCTTCCTCTTTGAGGGTACGAAGAAGCTGTGTGACGCTAAAGGATTTTGGGATTCAGTTTTCAAAGAGGCTGTAGAAATTCGGTTGAACAGCAACCTGATCAATCGAGACACTGGTTTCCAACTTAGTACAGCTTGGAATCCCGCAATAACTAAAATTAGAAGAGAACGCTCCGGCACGAAGACGGTAGCGGCCACAGACGTATTAGGAACCGGCAGGGACTCGACGCCCGGTCCGCGCCGCGAACCCTCCACCACTGGCGCGGCGGCCGATTCCGCAGGTACCTGATTGGTCGGCGCCCGGAATCAGTCACTGATCCAGGAGCCTTTATAGGACCACGCAACACAGCATCTCGACACTCGCTGAGTGGCAGTCAAGGGTTGAGCTTGCTCCTCTGACTCGCGCACTGTCAGTCATAGGCCCCCGCTTGTACGGGAGACACACCAGGGGAATCCACGGCTTTGCTTTTATTAAAGCATCGGCGGGACCCAGTCAAGGTCTGCAGTAAGGTCTTACGGCGGGCAGGATATTTTTGGAGACGCCCGACAGCAGAATTGTCGTGTTTCCTCTTCAACTGCGGGATGTCGAGCTCCAGTGGTGCTTTGGGGTCGAAGCGGTCAACCGCTGTCGACAAAAAGCGCGTCTTGTTGTTGCCGCGGGCCGCGTCGTCGGCCGTCTCGAGCGCCCCAGCTGCCGCAGAGCCAGGCTCTGCCCCCCCCAAGGCTAGGGAAAATGTGGGCCAGGACCTGGGAGCCGGCCGCGGAACCGCAGAGAAGGTTTCCGCCGCCGCCGATCAGACCTCCGCGTCCACTATAGTAGTAGGGCCAGCAATGCAGCCGGGCTACCTAACGGTGTCAACGACGGCTGTAACTGGCACCCCCCTGGCAGCGCCCCCCCTCACCGCACCGGATGTGGCAAATAACACAGCAAGTAACGCCACCCTACACAAAACACCAACATCCTCATACATTGTCAGTACTTGCAATCCTACCCCTCCTAACCTCGTCCTAACTCCGCTCCTGCTTGCCCACGCCACCGGCACACTTCCCGAGTACCTTACGTCCATGAAGAATGGCAAGCAGATGCCCCGTCTGCCGACCAAAATCCTCCCCAAACCCACCCCCTCGTCTCAGTCCTCCACCCGTTCCAAATACCTTAAATCCCCCCCACACAAGTCCACCACAACAAAGCAGCGGCGTGTAAGGAAGGATAGGAAGGAGAAGCACTCCAAGGGGAAGAAGCAATCCACCACCCCCACCCTAACCACGTCCACACCCTCCGAGGAGCCTGCGCCCCCGACAGCACCTGTCGTCGTTCTGGGAGGGGACCAGGAAACACCGGAACTGGAAGGGAACCATGTAACTGGGCAGGATTCGGATGGTTTCGTGCTGGCGAAGAAAACGTTTCGCCAGCCGAGGCTTCCGCCAGCCCGGGGAGTGGAACCCACCCCAAACAGATTCCAGGTGATTGCTGAGGAGCCAGCGTTAACAGAAAACACAACGCAAACACAGAATCAAGTCGCCCACCACCTCCCCCCGATTGTCGCAGAGTTTCCTCAAAACTACGAGGAGCTCTTTGAGTTGCTCAAGACAGAAATCGGGGGAGGCAGTTTCCAGGCAAAACCCGCCGGTGGAGACAAAATTAAAATCACAGTACACACACTCGAACACTACAGCACAGTCAAAGCACTGTTCAACACAAGAAGCATACCTCACTACACCTTCCCAACAACAAAGACACGAAACAGAAACATAGTTATCAGAGACCTACCAAGACGAGTATCCCCCCAGGCAATCAAAACAGACCTGACTGCCCGGGGGTATGTCGTCAAGGTAGTACAGCAAATGGGCAGCATAAACAGTAAGTGGCCGCTGTACCAGGTAACACTCCCAGACATACCACAAAACAAGAGGGAGATCACGATGGTCCTGGCAGTCCCTGTCACCACGGAGCCGCTGCGCCGTAAAAACAAGACGGTGCAGTGCTTCAGGTATCAGGGCCTGAACCACATCGCTGCGCACTGCAACATGCCAGTGAGATGCAGGAAGTGCGCCGAGGCCCACGACACCAGGACATGCACACTCCAGCACACGGACCCACAAATAAGGTGCGCGCTGTGTGGCAAAAACCACACAGCGGGTTACCAAGGTTGTGAGGTCCACAAAAGACACTCACAGCAGGCAAAGGGCGCAAAGGCCGCCCCCCACACACGCAGACAGAACACCACAAACCCAACCACTCACACAAGAAAACAAAATACAACAACACACACAGACAAGGCCTGGGTAAAACCAAGGCCGGACACACCGAGGGCGACATATGCGGAAGTGGTTTCTCCCCCGAGGAACCATGAAAGCGTGGCCCAATCACCACAACACCAGACACAACAAAGAGAACAACACCGGGATATACACAGCACCAACGGCCAGGTCCACCACGACGGAGGAAGCTCTAGGGAACCACACACACACTCCCCCCCCATGGATCAGTTGTTAGGCGTAATGGTGCAGACCATGAACCTCGTCATGGAAATGATGAAGGAATTCAGGGAAGCCCAGAAGCAGAACACACAGATCCTCGTTGCCCTCCAGGCAACAGTCCAGCAGTCGCTCCCCTCTGCGACTTCCTCAGTAGTTTCAAAACCCCATCATGGATAGACGACCAAACATCCATGGCCTGACAATGTGCGTCTTCAACGCAGACGGCATTGTTAACCAAGAGGTCGAGTTCAGAGAACTCATGAAGGAGTTCTCCATCGACATATGCATGATGGGGGAAACCCACTTAAAACCGGGAATAAAAGCGACAGTCCCCAACTATGTTAGCTATCGCAAAGACAGGCCAACCCAAGGCGGAGGAGTGGCCATATACATAAAAAGAGGGATCCCCCACCACCAGGTATTCTTACCAGCTACCAATAAAATCGAAGCAGTGGCGGTGGAAGTAGCCACTGCCACTGGACCCCTAACTATCGTTGCAATCTACCGACCCCCACAAGACCAGATAGATGAGGGAGACATAGCTACTCTAGGGCAAATTGAAGGCAAACTCATAATAGGGGGCGACTTCAATGCCAAACATCCTGATTGGAATTCTAGAGTAACCTCCAGAGCAGGCGTCAGATTGCAACAACTAGCGCGCAACCACCACTTCGAAACCTGGGGTCCAGTCGAGCCCACACATTTTCCAAAAAATGGAAGCAGGCCCGACGTGTTGGACATAGCTCTCACTAGGAGGATTACGGGGTTTGTGACCGCGAGGACGATCAACAGAATGTCCTCCGACCACAACCCAGTGATCCTAGAGGTCGACGTGGGAGAATGGGTAGCACTCCCACGGTACCAGACGTCTTACAAACGTACAAACTGGGAGCGATATCGAGAAACTGTCGCCTCTGATATCGCTCGCGCCCCGCCACCTACTGCCGAAACAGTAGAACAAGCGCTACAAGACCTAACAGGCACCATCTTGCAGGCAGCGGAAGAAGCCACCCCTCCACAAAGGGATGGCCCGCCGCCGCAAATACAGCTCCCGGAACACTTGCTAGCTCAAATTCGACATAAGAACAGAGTGGCAAAAGAGTGGAAGATAACCAGAAACCAGGCCACAAGGAGGCTGCTCAATCGTCTACAGAGAGAACTGAAGGTAGCGCTCAATGAGCACAGAAACCAGCAATGGCAAAACCGCCTCTCAGCCCTCAAAGTAGACGATCACACACTTTGGCAAGCAACCAAACAATTCACAAGAAGACGCGCTAGGATGCCGCCACTGCATGGCGAGCGGGGTATGGCCTACAGCCATGCTGAAAAGGCCAACGCCCTCGCCGACACTTTCGAGAAGCAGTTCCAAGCGGCTGAACCCCAGGATGATGATCATGAAAGAGTGGTCCGTCGTCAACTGGCTGTCTTCCTCAATGCTGAGGAGGACCCAGAAGACGAACCCACAGTTTTTGCCCCCGAAGACGTGGCAAAAGTAATTAGGTACCTCCCCTCCAAAAAGGCGCCAGGACATGACAATGTCACCAACCAGTTGGTCAAAAACCTCCCACCCACGGCGATCGAACACCTCGCGAACGTCTTCAACGAGATTACTCGTACCCGCGAGTTCCCAGCTTGCTGGAAACACGCGGAAGTGGTCGCAATACACAAACCAGGGAAAGACCCTCTGTTCCCGCAGCACTACAGGCCGATTAGCCTCTTGCCAACTCTCAGCAAGATCTACGAGCGCCTCCTGCTAAGACCGATACAAGAACACATCACCAGAGAGCAAATTCTGCCGGATTTCCAATTCGGATTCCGGCAGAACCACTCTGCCCCACAACAGATCATGAGAGTGGTTGAAGCAGCCACTGAGGGCTTCAACCACAGAGGCTACTGCGGGATAGTGCTACTTGACGTAGCCAAGGCCTTTGACTCAGTATGGCATAGAGGGCTACTCTACAAGTTGTACACCCAAGGGTTCCCCGGGAGTATAGTTAAACAGATTAAAAGCTATCTCTCGAACAGAACTTTCTCTGTCAAAGTAGAAACGTCCACCTCCACCAGAAGGCGTATTCGTGCTGGGGTGCCACAGGGATCGGTCCTGGGGCCCGTTTTGTACAGTCTGTACACTGCGGACACACCAACGGCCCCCCTGGTGCACACTGCACAGTACGCTGACGATACAGCCTTCTACACAAGAAACGCGAACAAGGATCTGGTCATCCGTAGGCTACAAAGGGTTTTAGATGACACAGAGACTTGGGCCCGTCGCTGGCGAATCACCATCAATTCTGAAAAGACGCAGGCGATGCTGATCACCCGTAGGCTCGGAAGGCGCGAATCTCCTCAACGGCCCCCCCTCCACCTTCACCTAAATGGAACCCAACTCCCCTGGCGCAGAACCGCCAAGTACCTTGGCGTAACCTTGGACTCTCGTCTTACGTGGAAACCCCACATAGACGAGGTCCATAGGAAGGTCTGCGCCAGAATGTCCATCCTGTACCCAATCCTCAACTCATCCAGCTCCCTTTCCTGCTCAGTAGGAGTGAACGTGTACCAGGCCCTGATCCGGCCAGTCATGGAATACGCGTGTCCTGTCTGGGGATACGCGGCGAAGCAGCACCTGGACAAACTCCAGAGGCTGCAGAACCGCGCCCTCAGGAGGGCACTGCGTTTACCCCTTGGATTCCCTATCGACGATTTGCATGCCGCTGCGGAAATCCCACTACTGAGAGAGCGTTTTCAAGACTTGGCAAGGGCCTTCTATGAAGGTACTTCCAGGTCGGGAAACGCTCTCATCCACTCCCTAGGTCGGTATGACATGTCCCGCGATAAACACAATCGCCCCATGACGATCTTCGACGACTAAGTCGAAGAGAAAAATCCCAATACCCATTCCCAAATCCTACTCCTACCCAAAATGCTACAACTATCTCGCCAAACCTCAGGCAAGTACCAGACTCACACAGAACAAACATCACATCTCACAGACATCAAAAAAGTACAGAAATAATCACACACACAAGTACACAGGGGAGTAAAAGCCGAAAGGCTACAAACTCCCCCTCACACTTCCCCAAAGAGGGGAAAGTATTAGATGTAAGCAGCAGCAGCAGCATCTCGACACTCGCTGAGTAGCAGTCGAGGGTTGAGCACCGCTCCTCTCACTCGCGTACTGTCAGCCATAGGCCCCCGCTAGTACGGGAGTACAAACAGAAGTGTTCTCCGGCTCTGTTTTTATTAAAACATTGACGGGCACTTGCGCCTAGGTCTTAGCACGGACGGCACTTGGAGAAAATTTTGCATGGCGTCGCCTGGCAGAGTTGTCGTGTCTTCTCGCCGTTGTGGAATGTCGAGCTTGGGTGGCGCCTTGGGGTCGCGGCGGTCTCTTTCCGCCGACGACACGAGGCGCGCTTTCTTGTTGTCGCGGGCCGCGCGGCCGGCCATCTCGAGCACCTCAGCTGCCGCAGAGTCAGTCTCTGCCCCCCCCCAAGAATAGGGAAAAAGTAGGCCAGGACCTGGAAGCGGGCCGCGGAACCACAGAGAGGTTTTCCGCCGCCCCCGTCCAGAATTCCGCGTCTGCCATCGTGTTACTAGGGTCAGCTCTGCAACCGGAAAACCTAACGGTGCCAACAAAGGTTGCAACTGACAATAACCTGGCAGCAAGCCCCCTTTCCGCTACCGACATGGCAAAACTACATAAAACGCAGACAGATAAATACATCGTCAGGACTTGCGATCCCGCCCCTCCCTCCCCTCTCCTCAGCCCTCTCCTGCTTGCCAACGGCTGTGGCCTCCTTGCTGAACATATCCGCAGCCTAAATGGCAAGCAGAAGCCCAGTCAACCGACTAAGATCCTCCCCAAACCCGCAACTGCCACCCAACCCCCTACCCGATCCCAGTTCCTAAAATCCCCCCCACTCAAGTCCACCACATCCAAACAAAGGCGTGTAAGGAAGGTCAAGAAGGAGAATCACTCCAAGGGGAAAAAGCACTCCACCACCCCCATCCCAACCACTTCCACACCCTCTGAGGAGCCAGTGCCCCCGACAGCACCTGTCGTCGTCCTAGGAGGGGACCAGGAAACACCAGCACTGGAAGGGAACCGCATAACCGGGCAGGATTCGGATGGTTTCGTGCTGGCGAGGGAAACCTTTCGCCAGCCGAGGCTCCCGCCGGCCCGGGGAGTGGAACCCACCCCGAACAGGTTCCAGGCGGTGGCCGATGAGCCAGAGGCACCACAAGACACAACAACACAAACACAAAATCATGTCACCCACCACCTCCCTCCGATCGTCGCAGAGTTCACTCAGAACTACGAGGAACTCTACGAAATGTTAAAAACAGCAATCGGGGGAGGCAATTTCAAGGCGAAACCTGCTGGTGGTGACAAAATAAAAATAACATTACTTACACTCGAGCACTACACCACAATAAAAACACTTCTGAACAGCAAAAACATACCCCACTACACTTTCCCCACAACAAAAACACGCAATAAAAACATAGTCATCAGGGACCTACCAAGACGAGTGGCCTCCCAGGCGATCAAAACAGACCTGACTGCCCAGGGGTACATCGTCAAGGCGGTCCAACAGATGGGAAACATTGGGAGCAAATGGCCCCTGTATCAGGTGACACTGCCGGACGTCCCACAAAACAAAAGGGACATTAAGATGATCCTGGCGGTCCCTGTGACCACTGAACCACTGCGCCGCAAAAACAAGACGGTGCAGTGCTTCAGATGTCAGGGCCTCAACCACATTGCGGCACACTGCTCCATGGCAGTAAGGTGCAGAAAATGCGCCGAGGCCCATGACACACGAACGTGCAACATGAAACACACGGACCCGCAAATAAGGTGCGCGCTGTGTGGCAAAAACCACACAGCGGGTTACCAAGGGTGCGAGGTCCATAAAAGACACACACAGCAGGCAAAGGGCGCAAAGGCCGCCCCCCACACACGAAAAGAAAACTCCACGAACCCACCCAGACACACAAGATACCAAAACACGACAACACACACAGACAAGGCCTGGGTAAAACCAAGGCCAGACACACCCAGGGCAACATATGCAGAAGTGGTTTCTCCCCCGAGGAACCATGCAAGCATTGCCCAACCACCACAACACCAGACACCAACACAAGAATAACATCGGGAAATACACAGCAAAAACGACCAGGTCCACCTTGACGGAGAAGGCCCTGGGAAACCCCAGACACACTCTCCCCCCATGGATCAGTTGTTAGGCGTAATGGTGCAGACCATGAACCTCGTCATGGAAATGATGAAGGAATTCAGGGAAGCCCAGAAGCAGAACACGCAGATCCTCGCTGTCCTTCAGGCAACAGTCCAGCAGTCGCTCCCCTCTGCGACTTCCTCAGTAGCAACAAAACCCCATCATGGATAGACCACCAAACATCCAAGGCCTGACAATGTGCGTCTTTAACGCAGACGGCATTGTCAATCAAGAGGTCGAGTTCAGAGAACTCATGAAGGAGTTCTCCATCGACATATGCATGATGGGGGAAACCCACCTAAAACCGGGAGTAAAAGCGACAGTTCCCAACTACATTAGCTACCGTAAAGACAGGCCAACCCAAGGCGGAGGAGTGGCCATATATGTAAAAAGAGGGATCCCCCACCACCAGGTATTCTTACCAGCTACCAACAAAATCGAAGCAGTGGCGGTGGAAGTAACCACTGCCACTGGACCCCTAACAATTGTTGCAGTCTACCGACCCCCACATGACCAGATAGATGAGGGAGACATAGCTGCTCTAGGGCAAATTGAAGGCAAACTCGTAATAGGGGGAGACTTCAATGCCAAACACCCTGACTGGAATTCTAGAGTAACCTCCAGAGCAGGCGCCAAGCTGCAACAACTAGCGCGCGCCCACCACTTCGAAACATGGGGTCCAGTCGAGCCCACACATTTTCCGAAAAACGGAAGCAGGCCCGATGTGTTAGACATAGCTCTCACTAGGAGGATCGCAGGATTTGTGACCGCAAGGACAATCAACAGAATGTCCTCCGACCACAACCCAGTGATTCTAGAAGCCGATGTGGGAGAATGGGTAGCACTCCCACGGTACCAGACGTCTTACAAACGAACAGACTGGGAGCGATACCAAGAAACTGTCGCCTCTGATATCGCTCGCGCTCCGCCACCTACTGCCGAAAAAGTAGATCAAGCGCTACTAGACTTGACAGGCACCATCTTGCAGGCAGCGGAAGAGGCCACCCCACCACAAAGGGATGGCCCTCCACCGCAAATACAGCTCCCGGAACACTTACTAGCTCAAATCCGTCACAAGAACAGAGTGGCAAAAGAGTGGAAGATCACCAGAAATCAGGCCACCAGGAGGCTGCTCAATCGTCTACAGAGAGAACTGAAGGTAGCGCTCAATGAGCACAGAAACCAGCAATGGCAAAACCGCCTCACAGCTCTCAAAGTAGACGATCATACACTTTGGCAAGCAACCAAACAATTCACAAAAAGACGCGCCAGGATGCCGCCACTGCACGGCGAGCGGGGATTGGTCTACAGCAATGCTGAGAAGGCCAACGCCCTCGCCGACTCCTTCGAGAAGCAGTTCCAAACGGCAGAACCCGAAGATGAAGAGCATGAAGAGGTAGTCAGTCGTCAACTGGCTGTCTTCCTCAATGCTGAGGAGGACCCAGAGGACGAACCCATACTTTTTGCCCCCGAGGACGTGGCAAGAGTAATCAGGTCCCTCCCTACAAAAAAGGCGCCAGGGCACGACAGTGTCACAAACCAGTTAGTCAAAAAACTCCCACCCACAGCGATCACACACCTCGCGAACGTCCTCAACGAGATTACTCGTTCCCGTGAGTTCCCAGCTTGCTGGAAACATGCGGAAGTGGTCGCGATACACAAACCAGGAAAAGACCCTCTATTCCCGCAGCACTACAGGCCGATTAGCCTCTTGCCAACTCTCAGCAAGATCTATGAGCGCCTCCTGCTAAAACCCATGCAAGAACATATTACCAGAGAGCAAATTCTGCCGGATTTCCAATTTGGATTCCGGCAGAACCACTCTGCCCCACAACAGGTCATGAGAATGGTTGAAGCAGCCACAGAGGGCTTCAACCACAGAGGCTACTGCGGGATAGTGCTACTAGACGTAGCCAAAGCCTTTGATTCAGTATGGCATAGAGGGCTACTCTACAAGTTGTACTCACAAGGGTTTCCAGGGAGCATAGTTCAGCTAATCAAGAGCTACCTCACGAATAGGACTTTCTCCGTCAAAGTAGAAACTGCCACCTCCACCAGAAGGCGCATTCGTGCCGGGGTGCCACAGGGATCGGTCCTGGGGCCCGTATTGTACAGCTTGTACACTGCGGACACTCCAACGGCCCCCCTGGTGCACACCGCGCAGTACGCCGATGACACAGCCTTTTACACGAGAAATGCGAACAAGGACCTGGTCTTTCGTAGGCTACAAAGGGTTTTAGATGACACAGAAACCTGGGCCCGTCGCTGGCGCATCACCATCAACTCGGAGAAGACGCAGGCAATGCTGATTACCCGCAGGCTCGGAAGGCGCGAACCTCCTCAACGTCCCCCCCTCCACCTCCACCTAAATGGAACCCAACTCCCCTGGCGCAGAACCGCCAAGTACCTTGGCGTAACCTTGGACTCTCGTCTTACGTGGAAACCCCACATAGACGAGGTCCACAGGAAGGTCTGCGCCAGAATGTCCATCCTATACCCTATCCTGAACACAAACAGCTCCCTTCCCTGCCCAGTAGCAGTAAACGTTTATCAGGCCCTGATCCGGCCAGTAATGGAGTATGCGTGCCCTGTCTGGGGATACGCGGCGAAGGAGCACCTGGACAAACTCCAGAGGCTGCAAAACCGCGCCCTCAGAAGGGCACTGCATCTACCTCTCGGATTCCCCACAGACGACCTGCACGCCGCAGCCGATATCCCACTCCTGAGAGAGCGTTTCCAGGATCTGGCAAGGGCCTTCTATGAAGGTACTTCCAGATCCGGAAATGCACTCATCCACTCCCTTGGTCGGTATGACATGTCCCGCGATAAACACAAGCGCCCTATGACGATCTTCGACGATTAAGTCGAAGAGAAAAATCCCAATACCCAATCCCTAATCCAGTTCCTTCCCATATATCACCAATCATCTCGCCTACCTCAGGCAAGTCCCAGATACACACACAACAATTCATCACATATCACAGACACCAAAAATATATAGAATAATCACACACACATGTACACAGGGGAGTAAAAGCCAAAAGGCTATAAACTCCCCCTCACACTTCCCCAAAGAGGGGAAAGTATAAGATGAGTGCAGCAGCAGCATCTCGACACTTCGCTTGAAGATGATGGGTACGAAACCCTTCGAAACGTTGCGAGAAGACGACGCCTTTACTCGGCTGATCACCCGAGAAGATTTCACGAATGGAATACGCCGAGAAAGTCTCAAATCACCTTTGATGTAGGTTTATTTAATTTGTTTATGTATTTAATAATGTGTGTTACAGCGTGTTTCTGGTCCAGCCATAGGAATATTCATTTAATTTCAAGTTATTTAAATGTAAATCTAGAATTTCGAATCTGTTTCCTTGAGAGTGTGCATTGGCTTGAAGACATGGCGGGAGCTCTCTAGCCCGTCATAGCGCTCGTGAATGGGGAGACTGGATGGAAATGGGAGAAGAGTACAGGAGTTCGAGAGTGTGGCGCGAGGGACGGTCGCACAGGACACGGTAAGAGTCCGGGACGGTACGGCGCAACGGATGCACGGTCCCGAGAGAGACTGGAGAGTGTGGAGCGGTTTGCATGTGGTCGCGGCAGATAGAAATTCTTCAGAGTGCCGACTTGTGTAATTGTGAGATTTCCGTGACTTGTACAGTGAAGACGTAGTGTGCGTTTAGAAGTGAATATCTCACAAGCTATGTTGTTCATAACTAATTACGTGCAGTAGGAATCTATTGTTTAACCTGTTGTTCAGCTTATATATTTTTTTTAATTGCTAGACCATCGACACCAATAAATGTTTAGCAAGAAATATTCTCAAAAGTACTTCAACTATCGTACTCATCATTTAAAGTCGTTAAGATAGTACCTGCAGATTCTATTTAATTGCAATCTTTCATTTATAAATTTCTGTGTTACATTCTCAACTTCCGAGTGATAGGATCCTTCAACCATTCGATTCATGTGTATATTCATATTGTATACTGTAGACTCAGAAGTATTTGGCTTGTAATGCGGCAACTATGCATCCCAGCCCCCAGACAACGAAACCAGCCAAAGCTTTTAATTTTTCAGCTCTGAGTCTGAGGGTACTTAGTTGAGGGCCACCACATTACATCCTTTCATTTCCATGCTTTTTATAGCCCGCAGTTACAAGATAAGTAAGGAAAACAATCGATCTACTTCGGAAGATGTCGTGTTGCACTCTTTCATCTGACGTCTGCTTGACACGTTGCGTTGTCTTTTCTATTTGTATGTCACTATATTAATAAAAGAATCATTACATCTGTTAGAATATTTCACCAACAATAGTTGAAAAACATGTTATGCATTTCGTGTACAATGTTTTTTTTTTCATTTTAAGGTTTGTAAGAGTGGTTGTGCCAACCTAACACTATACTATTAGCTTCTTACGGATAGTAAATTATTCAGTTTCTGTGTACGCCCCATTTATATTTGGTTTCTCTTACTAATACTGTACACAGATAACAGTGACAGTGTTTTGCTTACTTAATACGAAAATTATTAATACTTTTCAAAGAATTGGGACTGATGTCACCCAGGAATTGGACTCTCCCTCAGTTTCGAAAAATACAGTACAGGGTTATTACAAATGATTGAAGCGATTTCACAGCTCTACAATAACTTTATTATTTGAGATATTTTCACAATGCTTTGCACACACATACAAAAACTCAAAAAGTTTTTTTAGCCATTCACAAATGTTCGATATGTGCCCCTTTAGTGATTCGGCAGACATCAAGCCGATAATCAAGTTCCTCCCATACTCGGCGCAGCATGTCCCCATCAATGAGTCCGAAAGCATCGTTGATGTGAGCTCGCAGTTCTGGCACGTTTCTTGGTAGAGGAGGTTTAAACACTGAATCTTTCACATAACCCCACAGAAAGAAATCGCATGGGGTTAAGTCGGGAGAGCGTGGAGGCCATGACATGAATTGCTGATCATGATCTCCACCACGACCGACCCATCGGTTTTCCAATCTCCGTTTAAGAAATGCCGAACATCATGATGGAAGTGCGGTGGAGCACCATCCTGTTGAAAGATGAAGTCGGCGCTGTCGGTCTCCAGTTGTGGCATGAGCTAATTTTCCAGCATGTCCAGATACACGTGGCCTGAAACGTTTTTTTCGCAGAAGAAAAAGGGGCCGTAAACTTTAAACCGTGAGATTGCACGAAACACGTTAACTTTTGGTGAATTGCGAATTTGCTGCACGAATGCATGAGGATTCTCTACCGCCCAGATTCGCACATTGTGTCTGTTCACTTCACCATTAAGAAAAAATGTTGCTTCATCACTGAAAACAAGTTTCGCACTGAACGCATCTTCTTCCATGAGCTGTTGCAACCGCACCGAAAATTCAAAGCGTTTGACTTTGTCATCGGGTGTCAGGGCTTGTAGCAATTGTAAACGGTAAGGCTTCTGCTTTAGCCTTCTCCGTAAGATTTTCCAAACCGTCGCTTGTGGTACGTTTAGCTCCCTGCTTGCTTTATTCGTCGACTTCCGCGGGCTACGCGTGAAACTTGCCCGCACGCGTTCAATCGTTTCTTCACTCACTGCAGGCCGACCCGTTGATTTCCCCTTACAGAGGCATCCAGAAGCTTTAAACTGCGCATACCATCGCCGAATGGAGTTAGTAGTTGGTGGATCTTTGTTGAACATCGTCCTGAAGTGTCGTTGCACTGTTATGACTGACTGATGTGAGTGCATTTCAAGCACGACATACGCTTTCTCGGCTCCTGTCGCCATTTTGTCTCATTGCGCTGTCGAGCGCTCTAGCGGCAGAAACCTGAAGTGCGGCTTCAGCCGAACAAAACTTTATGAGTCTCTCTACGTATCTGTTGTGTGTCGTGGCCATATGTCAATGAATGGAGCTACAGTGAATTTATGAAATCGCTTCAATCATTTGAAATAGCCCTGTATATCTTTTCCTAAACAAAAAATAGAAAAACAGCAATAATGAAGGTAGCACATAAAGAGGACGGTGTATAGAGCAGAACGATTCTTTGCTCTTCTCTATTGCACTCTAGGCATTTCCCTTGAAGAGCAACTATGAAACTGTCGAGTTTAATGTTCCTATCTCACCTACAGTTCACTATCAGCAGTGTTACATGCCCATACTCTGAGCTGCAAGAGGTTCTCTGCTGATTATCTTACAAGTGTGTTGATTAGTAAACATATTCAGCCATTGCTGCTCTTCTGTTACCCAAATATCAGTGCCGAAATTTTTTTCCATCGCAAGGATTAGAGCCCGCTACCTTCTGAGGGCATATGCGTTAACGGCCTTAGTTACGGAAAGAACTTGCTCCATGTCCATAGTAAACAAATAAAGTCGTTTGGCACTGATGACAGGGAGACCCTGAAGGGCAGGTTTAAGAGCCTACCTGGAAAGGTTTTCCTGCCCTCCGCACCTTTCGTTGGCGAAGTGTGAGCGTTGTGTGTTTAACTGTACTTGACGTATGTCAGTTATAGAAATGGTTTTGGGTAGCGTGATATCATTTTAGCGTTGAATTTGTGGATTCAGAAAAACTATCAGTAACTAAGATCGCAAATATAATTTTACTGAATAACTTACTGAACAGTTTCGGTTTATCTACAATCCATCTTCAGATCATAACAAAATACTCTAATCAGTGTACAGCTGCCAAACGCCGAGACACATAGTCATCAATTTTGTGAGCCTGATCGTTTATTAGGGAATCCAACGGTACAACGATGTAAATCATCTTAGAATAAAAGGTCGTCATACGTAATGAACACTGACAGAAACAGAAACTTCATATATGTGTACACTGAGATTATGTTTGCCACTTCACCCCATCTACCGTGACTCCGCATTTCTCTCGTGACCGCTGCTTCCTAAACTTTGTTTCTGGTAGTTCTGCCCCCTCGTGAAGTCGAAGATGCCCTCTCGCATGCAGAGAGAAATCTATGTGCGAATTTTAGTGCCACCTAAAAGGGATCGCTATTATCGCGGTACATATTGTGTCCTCTCGCACAGGTTATGCCTGCAACCTGCCAAGCTACTAAGGCAAAAAGTCTTCTTTGCTATTCTCAGTAAACACTGTAGTAAAATAGCCTCTTAGCCATCTGAAAACATCTGATTTTTAGTTGTTGTTATTGCTGTTGTTGTCGTAGGCTTGAGTTTGATTACTAAAGAGATTCCATAAGGTGACAGTTTTGGTGTGGGTGTGTTGAACTATGGTTCTGTGAGCTACAAGTGCAGTTAGGGACTGAGCTATGTTGTTTACAACGCTGTCAACACCAGAACAAATAATGAAGTAGCCATTCCCAAATGCCTAATGTTGTACCCTCTGTTTTGATTAGTGCATGTTTTCTTTTCCATAAGGGCTTGTATGTACTGTATTGTATGTTAACCGGGGACTTAGAAACGACGGAGAGGTTCCATCCCCGCCGCAGCCGCAGTGGTCCACAACCCCACGACGACTTCCGCAGTCCACTTCACTCCTCCGCCGCCCCACACCGAACTCAGGGTTATTGTGCGGTTCCCCGTTGGACTCCCCCAAGGAACGTCTCACACCAGACGAGTGTAACCCCCATGTTTGCGTGGTAGAGTAATGGTGGTGTACGCGTACGTGGAGAACTTGTGTGCGCAGCAATCGCCGACATAGTGTAACTGAGGCGGAATAAGGGGAACCAGCCCGCATTCTCCGAGGCAGATGGAAAACCACCTAAAAACCATCCACAGACTGGCCGGTTCACCGGACCTCCACACAAATCCGCCGGGCAGATTCGTGCTGGGGACCAGGCGCTCCTTCCCACCCGGAAAGCCGTGCGTTAGACCGCACGGCCAACCGGGCGGGCTCATAAGGGGCTTACTGTCACAATAGTGAGGAGCTGCCTCTTGTAAATACTGTGCAGTTTAGTCAATAAAATCGGACTCTAGGCTCGAGATCCTTTCAAGCACTTCTTACATCGGAAAAGCTTCAAAGTATTCGTACGTTGATTTTTTAGCTTAAGCAAGCAAAAAAAAAAAAAACGGTCTTTTTATGATACTTGCAATTATTTAGCGATCAGATTGCGTTTTTATTATGGTATAGTTTCAGTTCAATAACAGAGCCCTCTTACGTAACAACTAAGAAGTTATTAGTTAAATCAATGCGCACCTTGATTCACAGTCAGTTGGTGATGCCGAGCGATTGCTACTACTTTCCCTCGTAAAACTCCCTTTCTGAAATTACTGTTACATACCTTCAGCAAATTTTAAAATTCTCAAAATAGGTTTAATAAAATGACCCGTTATTGACAAATAATATTTAGATGAACTACCTTGACGAAAAATATAACTTACAAGAAATTAAATGTATAATTCCAGTAAAGACAATTACAAATTGTATAAAATTTTTTAAGAATTCGAAAGTAAAATAAAACCTATATCTACTACTATCATTGAACTGGGTCCAGAGCTACGACAAATTGCGTAAGCGATTGCATTATGTCTGCGGCCGTCAATTTTTCTTTATTTGTTGTACTATTGTAGCTGGCTTTGTGGCCGAGCGGTTCTAGGCGCTACAGTCTGGAACCGCACGACCGCTACGGTCGCAGGTTCGAATCCTGCCTCGGGCATGGATGTGTGTGATGTCCTTAGGTTAGTTAGGTTTAAGTAGTTCTAAATTCTAGGGGACTGATGACGTCAGAAGTTAAGTCCCATAGTGCTCAGCGCCATTTGAAACAGTTTTTACTATTGTACAATTTCGGCACATGTATCTGAACAGTGTCCACACTTCTGTGGGAGACTATTATAGCCAAATGAACAATCGCTGATTTTCGGACGAATTTATTATTCACAAGTGTGCGGAAACTGGAAAATAGCCTCAGGCCGAAAATGTACCATAGTAAAACAACTAACGGATAAATCACAGTTTCAAGTGAAATATAATCATTTAAGTAAGATTTGTACTTTGTTGTTTGTGGAGCTACTGTACAACTGTTTCAGTATTGTCTGTAATAAACAACGGATTTTATTGCCTCCTCATTAATTATTAATAGTGCATAAATAATTAACATTAAAGAAAAAGGGCTGCAGGTAAGAGTTAGAATTTCCGTGTTGCGTTTGTTTACACGAGGATTCAACGAAAGTAAACAGAGTGTATCTATATGCAAAACGACAAAGAACTCATGCAACATCATTAACCAGCCACGCAAACCTCATTCTTCAATGATTTTTTTAATTTAGAGAGCAGATGGTACCAACTGATGCGAGCACAATAAGTACTGCCTAGAGGGGCAAGTAAATTACCTCAATCTGTTTTGCTTGCTTTCTCCAACGAGACGTCTCGTTCCAGTCCTCCTTTGGTAGAATTTTCCAAAAATTGGGAGCATTCGATGAAATAATATATTTGCTTCAGCAACCGCTCGCCGACCTTTGAAATGTTGCAACACTGCACCTTTTCCACTGTTGAACACAAGTGATCTGTATGGACAGCAGCTGTGTGAACCTGGCACACTCCTGCCATTGTTATTGGATATACTGATGTGGAAAGTGAGGGGAGTACTAAATCAACAGAACGACTGCGCAGTATAAATAAATGATCACACCGAACATCATACTCAATGAGTCAATGTCAGTAAACATAAAAGAAATGCCTTTTTCGAATGAACAAAACGAACGTCGCCTCATCTATTTACAGACTCGACTTATCCAAGACGAGCGTTTCGGTGTTAAACAGGCAAACGAGGATGGAAGTACTTTGATTGTGGCTAGTGCAGCTGATATTGCGCAGAGCTCAGCCTTAGGGACTGTGTGGTAGTCAAGACGTCCGTAGCACCCAAATATTTAAGTTTCCTCAGGCTTTCGAAGACAATGTTATCTCTTTCTTTCTTTTGCTGACGCCACAGTCCCGCAGAGATCGCAGGGTCGGCGTGGTTATAACTGATTTGGCAGTGTTAGTGATGGGGATGGCCGGATGCCCTTCCTGCCGCCACCTCGTACCCCCCAGGACGGAATCAGTGTACCCCAACTGTCTGCATCTAGTGTAAATCGTGAAGTAGTGCGGACGTGTTTCAAATGTCTGCGACGCGTCTGATTGAGGCGGAACGTGGGGACCAACCCGATATTCACCTAGCGGGATGTGGAAAACCGCCTAAGAACCACATCTAGCCTGGCTGGCACACCGGCCCTCGTCGTTAATCCGCGGGGTGGATTGGATCGGGGCCGGCGCGCCTACCCGAGTCTAGGAAGCAGCGCGTCAGCTCTCTCCGCTACCATGGCGGGTCTTTCGAAGAGAATGTACTCGTCCCTATACATTTATCGGTACACTTAGTCATTTTTTAGGGAAATGAAAACTGAAGGTATCTAAGATGTTAAAGACAAAAAAAAAGAACAAGAGGAAACTGGCACAGGAATTCAGCAAAGCCGATGCTGCTTCTGATGATGAGGTTCACAATACAGGACATAATTCTGCAGCTGTTTCATACGAACAAGAATGAACTAGACAAACTGGAAGACTTAAAAATTCGGACTCCTGTCACTTATCACTACAGCTCAAAAATGGTTCAAGTGGCTCTGAGCACTATGGGACTTAACATCTATGGTGATCAGTCCCCTAGAACTTAAAACTACTTAAACCTAACTAACCTAAGGACAGCACACAACACCCAGCCATCACGATCACTACGCCCACTGCCCTCAGCAAGACTGAATGCCACCTCGTGATGTGGCAAGTACGTGGCGCAGCAAGGAGAGTACAGTGCCACACCACAAGTATCCGAACTCCATGACAAGATGTCATGACAGCGTGCGTTGAATGAGGTGGTGAGTAGTGTGGTGCCAGTAGAGAAAGAATAGTAGCAGAATGGGTGGGGTAGGCGACCTCAGTGACTTCGAACGTGGACTTGTCACTGGATGTCACCTGAGTAACAAACCTATCAGGGGCATTTCAGCCCTTCTAAACCCATTAGTTTCTCCACGTCTAGATGCTGCTGATTCCGCAACTGACTTTCAGTTAATAAAAAGCCACTCGAATGTATTTAATTAGAATATTATTACGTTCACACGAAGGGTTTCGGCTTTCGTTTTAGACCACTATCATGTGCATCTGCAAGTTACGCTGCAGAGAAGCAGTGTGGAACGCAAAATTGGTGTTGCTTCTCTACAGCATAGCTTGCAGGTTGTAAGAAAGTGAAACGCCTAGAGCAGTCCAACTGAGTCAGTTGGCAGTTGATGGTTGGAGTGCTGACATCACAATTAGTCTGCATAAACCAGTTATGTTGCCCACTGAGTGCAGCGTATATATGAACAGTGATAACCCTTTCAGCATCAACTAACGCCTGAAGAACGCTCATTGAAGCTCCGGAACTGGTAGCTACACGAGACGAAGGACCACCATGGAGAGTATGTGTAAAAATGGCTTGCAGTCAGGGGAAGGAGAAACTCGTCAGTTCCAAAGTGCTACCAGCTGCCCAGCTAAATGTGCGTGGGGATTTAAATGAGAATGAGGTAAAATGGTGAACAAGGACACTGCAGTTCGAAACAGTAAATCATTTGGAAAGTCCTCGCTGAGTTTTAACACGGCACCTCCTGGCACCCACCCACTACTTTGGTGCCTTCCCGCTACATTTCGTCATCCTGATACATTCTGTGGCAGAAGTCGCCACTACATTGGGTGTCAGATAGCGGACGTCGTCTGTACTGTACGACGTTCGAGCCCACCGCCTGCATTACGGCCACAAAATGTGCTCTCATGGACAAAAAATGGTTCAAATGGCTCTGAGCACTATGGGACTTAACATCTGTGGTCATCAGTCCCCTAGAACTTTGAACTAGTTAAACCTAACTAACCTAAGGACATCACACACATCCATGTCTGAGGCAGGATTCGAACCTGCGACAGTAGCGGTCAAGCGGTTCCAGACTGAAGTGCCTAGAACTGCACATCCACACTGGCCGGCGTTCTCCTGGACAGTGGGGCATATCACCCCACCGGGCTACACGAAGCAACAGATGGGGCACCAGTGTCCCAGTCCACAGTGGGTCGTTGGTTCGATCCTCTGAGGCCAACGCGGTGTCCGCAGCCAGCCAACGGTGGGCCACTTTTCAGCTCGCAACCGCAGGTAGTCGTCTCAGCTCCTGACACACGCCGGAGGCATCCCGAGGCGGGGACGACATATTCGGACGCCAGATCGTGGGTGCTTGTTGCTGCCGCGATCTCAGCTATGCCATCAAGGAAGAAGCAGCTGCGGGGTCGGCCTATGACTCCCAGCGGAGCAGCACGGAGGCAACGAGGACAGTTGCCGCTGAGTTGGCTACTGGCGCAGCCAACCTGACATAATCGGAACTGAGCGGGCCAGCCAAGGCCAACACGACACAGCATTGCGTTGCACAGGCCACTGAGGTGCTTCCTCAGCATTGCGGGGCCTTGTGACGCAGACCGAGGTGAACGAGGACACTGTAGTTCGAAACAATGAATCATTTGGAAAGTTCTCGCCAAGTTTTAATGCGGCACCTCCTGGTACCTATCCACTACATTTGGTGTCTTCCCACTACATGATCATCATAATAAAATAAGAGAAATCAGTGCTCAAATGGTAAGATTTAGGTGTTCCTTTTTCCCACACACCATTCGAGAGTGGATTGGTAGAGAACTTGTATGAACACGGTTCGATGAACCCTCTGCCAGACACTTAAGTGTGAATTGCAGAGTAGCCATGTAGATATAGATGGTCGATGAGCTCCTCAGAAGCAATCCATTTCTCTAGTAAATGTTGACAGATACTTGACGTGGTGTAAAAAACAGCACTGCTGGACAAGACATGACTGGAATCGAGTGATTAGGTTCTGTGGGCAGTCCGATGAAAGGGTATGGGCAGTGGCGGCAATTACTATGGACTAATGTGCCACAGTACATATTAAATATTGCGCTAAAACTATGCCATTTCTCTCAGACTGCGAGCCTGAAATCGCACTAAAATTACGCCATTTTTCATCAAAAGTATGCTGCTTGTTGTGGTCTTCAGTCCGTAGACTGGTTTGATGTAGCTCTCCATGCTGCTCTGTGCTATGTAAGATCCTTCATTCCGAATAACTACTGCACATCTACATCTTTCTGATTTCTAATTGTAAAACTGCTTACGATTTGCATCCCCCCCCCCCCCCCCTCCCTGCAAACACACACTTCCATCCAATATTAAATTCATGATTTCTTGATCCCTTGATGCCTCAGAATCTGTTATATTCAGTATCTCCTTATTAGTCACATCACATACCCATCATTTTATATCATCTTTACTCTGGCCAACACCAGTCATTTGGCTTCACAAATAACAAAACTCATATACACTTTAAGTGCTCGTTTTCTGGTCTTAATTTCCTCAGCAACGCCTGATTTAATTCTATTATATTGTATCCCTTGTTTTACTTTTGTTGTAGTTCATTTTATATCTTTATTTCAAGAAACTGTCCATTCCCTTCAACTGCTCTTCCAAGTCCTTTGCTGTCTCTGACAGAGTTACTGTGTTATCGGCAGACCTTCAAAGTTTTATTTCTTGTCCCTAATCTTTAGTTCCAAATCCATTTTTTTTATTTTCTATATTGCCTACTCATTGTAGAGATTGAATAACATCAGGAATAGGTTACAACCATGTCGCGCCCTCTTTCAACCATTGCTTCACTTTCATGCCAATCGACTCTCTAACTACCGTCTGGTTTTTGTGCAAATTGTAAATAGGCTGTTGCTCAGTGTACTTTACCTCTGCTACCTTCAGAGTGTCGAAGACGATACGTGAGACACCTTTGTCGAAAGCCTTCTCCAAGCCTACAAACGCTATAAACGTAGGTTTGCCTTAACTTATGTTCTAAAATTGGCCCCAGGGTTAGTAATGTTTCGCGTGTTCCTGCATTCATCCAGAATCCTGACAGCTCTTCCATGAGTTAGGTTTATACCAGCTTTTCCATTCTTCTGTAAAGATTTTGTGTTAGTATTTTGCAACCATGACTTATTAAACTGATAGTTTTGTAATATTCACAGCTATCAGCACCTGCTTCCTTTGGAATTGGAATTATCACATTATTCTTGAAGTCTGAGCGTATTTCGCCTGACTCATATGTCTTACACAACAGATGGAAGAGATCTGTCCTGGCTGACTCTCCTAATTGTGGCAAAATGTCATCTACTCCCAGGGTCTTGTTTCCACTTAGATCTTCCATTGCCCTATGAAATTTCTGTCCGCCCCAGTAGCTGAGTGGTCAGCGTGACGGATTGCCGTCCTCTGGGCCCGGGTTCGATTCCCGGCTGGGTCGGAGATTTTCTCCGCTCAGGGACTGGGTGTTGTGTTGTGTTCATCATCATTTCATCCCCATCCGGCGTGCAGGTCGCCCAATGTGGCGCCGACTGTAATAAGACCTGCGATATGGCGGCCGGACCTGCCCCGCGAGTGGCCTCCCGGCCAATGACGCCAAACGCTCATTTCATTTCCATGAAATTTCTTGCAGTATCGTACCTCTCATCTCATTTTGAGGTTCGACCTCTTCCAGTTCTATAATATTTCTTTCAGTTTAAACACCCTTGCACGGACCCTGTATATGCTCCTGTCACCTTTCAGATTTGCCTCCTTTACTTAGGACTTATTTTCCAAGTATACTAATAAAACGGACTAAAACATGTTTTCTGGCGCTCTCTCTCCGATAACTTTGAGAGAGTGTTGCTTGCTGAAATGATGGTCAGCAGCGCTATGATAAACTCAGTGAAGCTGTCGGTTTTTGACTGCACACGCTCTGATGTGACGTCATCTCTTTAGGCGGCGTGAGTGCTATGTTGCTCAGTGCACTATGTCATTATGTCTCTTTGAAATAGCGTGTGGCATGTTGTGCAAGTGTAGAGAATGAGACATTGTTGAAGGGCAGTTAGTGTGACAGAGCCACGGCCGAGTCATCAGGTGCACTAAGTGGCAGTTCGCCAGCTTTGGTTCGATTTCCACTGCTTTCATAATGTTGTTTTCCATTTTATTTTATTCCTCGCACTAACAAACGATTAATTATAAAGTTTAAAATATTTAAACTTTTCAATTTACGTATATAACATTAATATATTCAATTTAGTTATGATTACTGCCATTTTAGATCAGAAGGCTGTAAGCCACCACATGGTAGCACATTGGTAAAGATTTTGCACAAGCCACCACTGGGTCTGAATTTGGCGAATGCCATCAAGTGTAGTGTCAGCTGTGGAATACAGAGGAGGTGCTGCTATGATGCGGGGCCTTTTACTGTGGTTAGCATGTCGTCCGCTTACTGATGTTCAGAAAACAACGAACGCGGAGGGATGTGAACACATTTTACACTATTGTGTAGTGCATATGGTAGGGGAACTGTTGGTGACTGATTGTGTCAGGATGACAATGGACCCTGACACAAAGCAATGATTTACTGTCATTAACATTCCTAAAATGGACTGACGCGGCCAAAGTTCCAGTTTTAACGCAATGGAATACCTTTGAGATGAGTTACAAAGTCAGCTTCACTCCAGACTCCAGCGTCCAACATCACTACCGTAGGCTCTTGAGGAAGAACGAGCTGCAATTCCTTCAGACATTGACATGCCGCATTGAAAATGTCCCTGGCAAAGTTCAAGCCGTCATGAAGATAAAGAGTGGTCACATCCCATATTAATGTCCAGTTACAGGTGCCCAGATACTTTGGATCATATTGTGCAGACTAAGTAAACAGAGTGAGGACAAATTCCATATTATTCTAGCGACGTTGTGGGGCATATGTATGAAAATACCCCAACATAAGCGACTTTGACGCAGGGCAGTGTGTTATGAACCAGTGTCTTGGAACGAGCTTATCAGAAACGGCGAAGTAGTTGGGCTGCCCCTGCAGTACTGTCGTGAGCCGTTACGGAATGTTATTGAAAGACGGTATGCTCGGTCGCCCTATCCTAATCACCGAATTTGGCTTTTGGAGGCTTGGCTGGTCTGTAAAGTAGGATAAGCGTCTGTCTGCCGCACATCTATATTCCAGAGAACAATGCTGGTGCTGGCAACATTCGGAGCACGTCGTTCCGAGCACATTTTACAACATCTACATCTACATTTATACTCCGCAAGCCACCCAACGGAGTGTGGCGGAGGGCACTTTACGTGGCACTGCATTACCTCCCATTCCTGTTCCGGTCGCGTATGGTTCACGGGAAGAACGACTGCCGGAAAACCTCCGAGCGCGCTCCAATCTCTCTAATTTTACATTCGTGATCTCCTCGGGGGGTATAAGTCGGGGGAAGCAATATATCGATACCTCATGCAGAAACGCACCCTCTCGAAACCTGGACAGCAAGTTGCAGAGTCTACCACTTGAGTTTGCTAAACATCTCCGTAACGCTATCACGCTTACCAAATAACCCTGTGACGAAACGCGCCGCTCTTCTTTGGATCTTCTCTATCTCCTCTGTCAACCCGACCTGGTACGGATCCCACTCTGATGAGCAATACTCAAGTATAGGTCGAAAGAGTGTTTTGTAAGCCAATATAAAGGCACATTTGCATGCCGAGCGTGAGTTTCCTCGGAAACGCGAGATATTAATTAAATAAATAATCAGTGACAAATAAATAAAGCCTATGGCACACAACTGCAGCGCTGTGTCGCTGATAAAACAAAAGCACATTTTCGTTAGTCGTATGTTTGATTAAGAAAAGAGAGCCCTGGTTGAAGTGGTGCGAGAAGCACGTATTTTAGTTTATTGTCTGGCACACCGCCATATTTCATGATATAGAAAATTACTGCGAGTTGCAACCATACTAGGCACTCGATTCTGTAAAGAATTTATATTTATAAAAGTAAGTAGGATTATGAACTGTAGGCTTATTCATTGAATATATCTGATTTAACTAACTGTGTAATTTTTTGTTTAGTAGACAATCACCTCTGTACGACGTTTTGGCATGGCTGGCAAATTATTGTAATATTGAGATTTAGTTTATGAGTCCGCACCTACCGCAGCAGTCTTTGGAAACGATTTAATTACGAAGTCCGATTATTTCGGTTTTATTTCACGGTCAACTACGAGTAGCATTGCCTTTACGAAAAAGCCATTGTCAAGCGTCTGATACCGAATAATCAAAACCTGACGACTCATAGGAGAGCCAATCATACAGATAAAAATAATTAATATTTTATAATATTTTATTTTATTTTATTTTATTTATTTTATATTGGCGACTGCGTGTCGGACTTGTTATTTTGTCATTAGTTACATTGTTCTCTTTGTTTCATGTGAAAAATCAACCTTCTGGTCCTGGACTTGACTATATGAGAAATAAAAAAATCAGAAGATATTTGCCAATTATAAAATTTTGCGGGAAGACGCAAAGAAGCTTCCAGCAAAATAAGGTAAGACGCAGCATCTTTGCATTAGCAGGCTTGACCAGACGTATAATTCAGTGTATTAGCTTTTCAGTAAAATTCTGTAGTGTTTCTTTTCCGCATAACAGTTTCAGTGATAAATTTCATTCTCAGTACTTTTACCTAAACAATAACGTATGCAACAATACCAATACACGAGTGTACAATATGGCCGACTTCTGTACGATATCATGTAACATGGCCAGCAGCCATTACCAATAATCTCAAATTCAGTTTATATTTTTAAATTAACAGACAGCCATTGTTGCTACGACCGATTCATACTCAACTGTATTTTATTTTAAAATCAGTGTCAAATATTGTCTTGAAACATATATCACGTGTGGCATGGTAATAACTAGAAAACAATACGCAAAAATGGAACAGCAAAGACGTACTATTCAGACGCAATCCGACTCGGACGAGAGACAAATGTTAGAAAATGACTTTACGACAGCAACCGGTAGTGACGATTCATCAAACATTGACGCGAGTGTTGACGAAAATTTTGACAATAGGCCTTCCACCACAAAAATTTCAAAGTCTCAATCAGAGCCCATGTTAATGCATGACGTCACGTCTAATGACGCGGCGGGGGCAGAGACCTTGCAAACGGTAAACATTGCCGACATGTTACAAATGCTAATGAAGCAAAACGCCGAAAACATGGCAACCTTACAGATGCAAAATGAACAGTTAAAGACACAAAATGACGGAATCAAATCTGATCTCATAGCACTCAAGACAGCTAATGATACTTTATGTAAGCGTGTGGAACTTATAGACGCCACACTGACCAAACAGATGACTGAACTCAGTACGAAATTTTCCAAGCTTAATACGAGACAAGAAAAGACTACAAATGACGTAGCACTTTTACAGACACAATTTAAAAACCTTAATGTCACGTGTGAAGCTCTTACTGAACAAATTCAAACATAACCTTCAGTACACGACAACCTTGAAAAACGAATTACTGACGTGCAGAATAAATTTGACGATGTTGAACAACACCTGACTGACGTCTTACAATCTGATGCCACAGCTCATTTTCAAAATATTAATAAAGAATTTCATGATTGGGTAGAGAACAAAGACAAACATTTTGATAGATGCATACGTGAAAATTTACCAACAATTGTGCACGACTCCGTAGCGGAATACATCACTAATAACAAACAGCTGATTAGTGACGCAGTACAATCCGTCACTGCACCCATGAGACAATTCACCGATCAACCACAGTCTGAATGTAACGAAAATATCAGTCAAAATGTACAGTTCAGAAATCAATATACATTCGAGTATGACGCACACATACCGCACACAACATACACACAAGAACAAAACACACCACGACAACAACACATACCACAACGTGCAAACACAAACACAAGGTATTATCATGGTAAACCACAGCAACATTATCGTAATTACTCGCCAGCTGAGCATTGCAGTAATTACAGTGGTACAAATCCATATCATAATGCAAAGGAAGAAGAAAGCTTAATGAAACACAGGCAATTTCAGATTTTTATCCCAGAAAAACGAACCATTCATCCGGTGATTTTTCTCAAATCTTTTAGTAACGCATTTCCACGCACTTGGAGTGACCGGAAAAAGATTTCATATATTGTCGGTTACATCCAAGGCGATGCAGCTGTCTGGGCATACAGTCAAGCTGACGTATGTACCACGTACAGTGAGTTTGAGCGTGCTTTTCTGAACAAATTCTGGTCGCAATCCGTCCAGGAGCGACTCAGAAGACAAATCTTAGAACCTGAAACTTTTAACAGTAAAAATGGTAACTTACGTAGATATTTTGAAAAATACTTGAACATGGGACATTTTTTAGACGAACCAGTCGCAACACGTGATATACTCCGAGCGTTGAAGGCCAAATTGCCTTTCAACATTAAGGAAAAACTTCTACATATCCCGGATGACGATTCAGATTATTTTTTAACAGCTTTAGATTCGGTTGACATGTTACTTGAAGATCAGCGCTTCGCGCGGCAAAACAGCAGCCACAATGTTTACACTAGTGGTATGCAAAACATGCAGGCTTGCCAACACAATTCTGGCGCGCCCACAGTTGGATACGCGGTACAACAAAAACAGCAAACTCACATGCCGTCTCAGTACGGAAATCAAAATCAACACGCGTATTCCAATACGAACAATAGTTACAACAGTAATAACATTTCATGCGGCAATCCATACAAAAGGCACCGCGGTAATAACTACAACGGTAACAACGGATACAAAGGTAATAACAAAAACACAAACAGAAATAGAAATAATAATAACTACGAGCCAAGACAGCATCAAGGCTGGACTCGTAGCGATCAATACTTTCATTCAAACTCTGCTTTACCACAGCAGCCACCAGGTCAAAATTGGAGCATACCTTACGACCGACAGGTAAGTTATAATGCGCAACAGCAACAACAACCGCAAAAGTTTGGAGATCATAATAGGCAATATCCGAATGTGAATATAATAGAAATGACACCTGATGCACAACCTCAATCTGTGTCAGTACCTAGTACAAATGCTAATCCAACAAACTAGAAACAGTCACTACTTTGCCCCAGGTCGTGGCTGAAGAATTCTTGGGGGGCGACTTCAATGTTAATCAGTTATTTGACACCACACTTGAACAACAGAATAATGATATGCCGAGTAATTCTAAACAAAAACTACCTGTTTTATTTATAAGATACAACCACAATAACAATATATCAGATGAACTTTTACAAGACAGTACACAATGTCGTTTGAACACAAATGAAATTGTTTTAGCATCCACTACTGGTGTAGTAGGTGGGATTCCAACTACTATTATCCTAGATACAGGTGCAGCTGTGAGCGTTTTATCTTTTAATTTTTATAAAAAGATGTGTGAATTGGAACCTGTGCCTGAGTTTCCTGCCCAAAACTGTAAAATAACTACTGCACTAGGTAATAAGTCATGTAGGGTTACGAAGCAAGTTTTTGTAAACGTTAAAATAGGTAATGGAACCGTATAATGGCCATTCCTGGTTGTACAAAACCTTGTGACTAATTGCATATTAGGAATAGATATTATGAGCGAGAAGGACTGCATTATAGACTTCTCCAAAGGTAAATGTATTTTAAATGATAAAAGCAGGGTAATTATTATTGATTTGGACAGGAGAACTCTAAAGCATGGCAAACACTGTACAGGGTACAAGGTTCAGTTAGTACTTGACAAAGACATTCAAGACATGCAAACACACTCATCTGACACAGAGCTAATGGACTTGAAAACATTGCTTGATCATAAGATAAGTGAAGCTACAGCTCTCAGTGTACATGAACGTATAAAACTACAGGAAGTGTTATCCAAATATTTACAAGTTTTTACCAAACGATTAGGTGTTATCAACACGTATGTGTACAAGATTGAAGTTAAGCCTCACAAGATCTTCTACCATAAGACATATAACGTACCGTTATCTCAACGACCTGCTGTGTGGCAAGAATTAAAACAAATGTTAGACTGGAAGGTCATTGAACCATCCACCTCACCTTATTGTAGTCCTCTACTTGTTGTCAAAAAAAAAATCAAATGGAGGCATTAGGTTAGTGTTAGACGCACGAGCTATTAATGAAATAATTTTACCGGTTCACACAAAACCTGAAAATTTAGAAGAGCAATTACAGAAATTGATTGAAAGACTTTTCCGAGAATTAAATCGTTTCATGAGGACCTATATTTCATCAAAACATACTAATTGGGTGTCCTACCTAAGTCTTTTCGAAGACGTACACAATAACTTAAATATTTACGATACAAATTACACACCTAACGAGATCATGTTCAATTGCAAACAGAACGATCAGTGGATAGAACCATTACCTAAGTTGTCAGACAAGGAAATCACACCTGAACAGAAAATAAAAGAAGTATTGACTACGCTGACACATCATGCACAGATACGAAACAAACATCACAGAAACATAATAAAAAGAAAACAAAAATTCGAGGTAGGAATGCTTGTACTACTTCGTACTCATCATAAATCTGTTGCACTCAAACGACGCAACGCTAAGTGGCGTCTGCTATATGAAGGACCTTATATAATTGTTAACATACCGCACCCTGGTGCGTATCTGTTACAACATCGTAGAACTAACAAAATTATTGGGCTATACGCACACCGAGATCTTAGAGCATTTCATGCTGAATAATGTCAAAGTCATACCCATCAAAATATTGCTAAGCAACTCGAAAAACTCTGTTGCTACAACACAGATAATAAGTAGTATAGAAATTTTCATTTCAGCGTTCCAGTGACGCAGTTGAAGACAGAAGAACTTTTCTTTCAACGCCGCGGCTCCACCGAGAAGACTGAATATTAAAGTAAAATTTATGATTACGTAGCAGTGAATGACATATTAATTTTTCACGGAACATTTGTTATTGTAGGTACCACTGACTTGATATGACACCTGACGAACTGACAGACGTCATCTGTGAAGCGATCTTTTACTTTGAGAAATAGATTAGACGCACATCTCTCAACACGAAAAGCATCTATCAGTAGTCAAGGCCACACAGACACTCTACACACACGCACAAAACGCGAGGAATCGAACATTTTCTCTCTCTTACTATTTTGAATATTTATTGAGTAGCGAAAACGCCTGGTCTTGCCTACTGATGTAATGAATGTTGTGTCTAACCTATCTTAATTTCAGATGACATCACAAAAAACATCGATAATATCCCAGCAAAACCGCTAAAGAGGATGCAATTCATGTAATCAAATGTGACACAATGTAATAACCTATAGCTATGTAATGATGATGTAAACATGTTTATGTGCAACTGTATTATGTTTATGCTAAGAAAATATGTGACGTGTGTATGTATAATTACTTATTTTTTTAACTGATGTATCATGTAAAAATTTGAACAAAACGAGTGCCAAAAAGACATTGCATAGTGAACCTCTGTTCACGGACATTAACGAACATTTAGGTGAGCTATATTCAGCAAAAAACTGAAAATGTGAAGTGAATAATTCGTGCATCGTCTAGTGACATTACTACAGTACCCAACTTCAAGATGTTAACTGGATTAAATGGACACAAAGTGCCTGTCCAGAAAACAACACGACGGGTGGAAGAGTTTTGGTTGGAACTTCAGGGAATGAAATGTTCTCGAAATGTGACGGACACGCTTACCTGGACTGTCCAAGGATCGATGCCAGCTATGTGCCGTCCGAGGTTCTGCAACCAAGCTTCCACGGAATGTAAAAAAAAAACGAACTGCACGTGGACCAATTACTCGACGGGTCACGTCTGATCTGTAATAAACAATGCTTTTTGTCACAACGAACTGCATCACAACGACTATAATGGAAATAGGAAATGGACACGCTTATGTATTAATCACGTTGTTATACAACGATGTTACTGTGATCAAAAAACTTTACCACGACGATACTAACCTGTAAAAAATTATTGTGCAGCAGATGAATATGAACTGTGATAACGACACCATGTGTATAGGTCAACGCACCTGAAACAACAGAACATTTTTCGTTGAAGCATTTCATTGCAATGCTATGTAACTAAGAACATTCAACAATCTAAAGTTGTATTGTATTATAACAAATATTGTAATTTTAAAACTAAGTTACCTGTCATAGAATGTAGTCTTCATATGTAATCTTGGTGGAATATTTTCTTTGTGCAACGACTAAGAAATGCGCGCGCACACGAACAATATGAACTGCAATACTGTGCCGCGTGATCTAAATTTACGAAATAACGGCAGTGCCGTAGTGACACAGACGCTTCTGCGCATGCGCGCACTCTGTTTTGCCAACATAAGAACTTTTTCGGCGCACGCGCGTCATTCAAATTTTGTATATAATATACAGTATAATGTAAGTCATGTAAATAGTTGTAGATAACTTAGATTTTCTTGTGCCTTTAGGTGAATTGCTCGCCTGCAGGTGTGTCCTTTCGCCTCGCAATTCAGGGGGCAATATAAAGGCACATTTGCATGCCGAGCGTGAGTTTCCTCGGAAACGCGAGATATTAATTAAATAAATAATCAGTGACAAATAAATAAAGCCTATGGCACACAACTGCAGCGCTGTGTCACTGATAAAACAAAAGCACATTTTCGTTAGTCGTATGTTTGATTAAGAAAAGAGAGCCCTGGTTGAAGTGGTGCGAGAAGCACGTATTTTAGTTTATTGTCTGGCACACCGCCATATTTCATGATATAGAAAATTACTGCGAGTTGCAACCATACTAGGCACTCGATTCTGTAAAGAATTTATATTTATAAAAGTAAGTAGGATTATGAACTGTAGGCTTATTCATTGAATATATCTGATTTAACTAACTGTGTAATTTTTTGTTTAGTAGACAATCACCTCTGTACGACGTTTTGGCATGGCTGGCAAATTATTGTAATATTGAGATTTAGTTTATGAGTCCGCACCTACCGCAGCAGTCTTTGGAAACGATTTAATTACGAAGTCCGATTATTTCGGTTTTATTTCACGGTCAACTACGAGTAGCATTGCCTTTACGAAAAAGCCATTGTCAAGCGTCTGATACCGAATAATCAAAACCTGACGACTCATAGGAGAGCCAATCATACAGATAAAAATAATTAATATTTTATTTTATTTTATTTTATTTTATTAATTTTATACCACCTCCTTTATTGATGGACTACATTTTCTAAGGACTCTCCCAATGAATCTCAACCTGGCACCCGCCTTACCAAAAATTAATTTTATATGATCATTCCACTTGGAATAGTTCCGTACGCATAGTCCCAGATACTTTACAGAAGTAACTGCTACCAGTGTTTGTTCCGCTATCATATAATCATACAACAAAGGATCCCTCTTTCTATGTATTCTCAATACATTACATTTGTCTATGTTAAGGGTCAGTTGCCACTCCCTGCACCAAGTGCCTATCCGCTGCAGATCTTCCGGAATTTCGCTGCAATTTTCTAATGCTGCAACTTCTCTGTATACTGTAGAATCATCCGCGAAAAGTCGCAAGGAACTTCCGACACTATCTACTAGGTCATTTATATATATTGTGAAAAGCAATGGTCCCCTAACACTCCCCTGTGGCACGGCAGAGGTTACTATAACGTCTGTAGACTTCTCTCCATTGAGAACAACATGCTGTGTTCTGTTTGTTAAAAACGCTTCATTCCAGCCACACAGCTGGTCTGATATTCCGTAGGCTCTTACTTTGTTTATCAGGCGACAGTGCGGAACTGCATCGAACGCCTTCCGGAAGGCAAGGAAAATCGCATCTACCTGGGAGTCTGTATCTAATATTTTCTAGGTCTCATGAACAAATAAATCGAGTTGGGTCTCACACGATCGCTGTTTCCGAAATCCATGCTGATTTCTACAGAGCAGATTCAGGGCTTCCAGAAATGACATGATACGATAGCAGAAAACATGTTCTAAAATTCTACAACAGTTCGATGTCAGAGATATAGGCCTACAGTTTTGCGCATCTGCTCGACGACCCTTCTTGAAAACTGGAACTACCTGTGCTCTTTTCCAATCATTTGGAAACTTCCGTTCCTCTAGAGACTTGCGGTACACGGCTGTTAGAAGGGGTGCAAGTTCTTTCGCGTACTTTGATAAGAATCGAATTGGTATCCCGTCAGGTCCAGCGGACTTTCCCCTGTTGAGTGATTTCAGTTGCTTTTCTATTCCTTGGACACTTATTTCGATGTCAGCCATTTTTTCGTTCGTGGGAGGATTTTGAGAAGGAACTGCTGTGAGGTCTTCCTCTGTGAAACAGCTTTCGAAAAAGGTGATTAGTATTTCAGCTTTACGCGTGTCATCCTCTGTTTCAATGCCATTATCATCCCAGAGTGTCTGGATATGCTGTTTCGATGCACTTACTGATTTAATGTAAGACCAGTACTTCCTAGGATTTTCTGTCAAGTCGATACATAGAATTTTACTTTCGAATTCACAGAACTCTTCACGCGTAGCCCTCCTTACGCTAAATTTGACATCGTTTAGCTTCTGTTTGTCTGAGAGGTTTTGGGTGCGTTTAATTTACAGTGAAGCTTTCTTTGCTTTCGCAGTAGTTTCCTAACTTTGTTGTTGAACCTCGGTGGGTTTTTCCCGTCCCTCACAGTTTTACTCGGCACGTACCTGTCTAAAACACATTTTGCGATTGGCTTGAACTTTATCCATGAACACTCAACATTGTCAGTGTCGAAACAGAAATTTTCGTTTTGATCTGTTAGGTAACGTGGGGATATGCAGCCGAAGAGCCATACGTTTTGCCGTGTTGACCCAACGACACTCACAGTTACGACTGCAATGCGCAGGGAATCACAGAGACTGGGTGATGTATCAATGGAAATTTCATGCGTGGTCGAATGTGTCCCGTCTTTTGCAACACCATGTCGCATCCAGATACGCCAGCCAGCTGAAGATACAAGTACTGCGCCATCGATGGAGAATCGTGATGTAATATTATACAGAGGGAGACATTTATATTGGGTTACATGGTGTACCGCTGGAAATGCATATCCTCCTATTTCCATCTATTGCACTTCAATTTTTTTCCTTATTTTGTTACCTGAAGATATGACATTTCTGTGTCTTTATATATTGTAATTGTTTTACTATATATATATATATATATATATATATATATATATATATATATATGCATTTATGTCGATATATAGTTGGCTTGTTTTGTAAATACTATTTGTATTTTTACGCTGGGTCTTGCCTAGGGAAAACTATGCTACCGAACGAATACATCGATAGGTCGTGTGGAGAACCAAAGTGTTTAGGATCTCTGGTAGTGTTAACTCGGCCGCGTGGAGCGCGGGCAGAAGGGAGTTTGGCTGGAGTAGGGCGTTGGAGCAGGTGTGTTGTGTGACGCTCCCGCGAGTTGCCGCGCTTTCGCGGTTTGGCAGTATGTAATTGTGCTCACTTGCTATGATAGTTTCTGACACGGTGTCGCGGACGGGAAGCATTAGCTGGCGCACATCAAGAACCCGTTTCGCCTGGTGACCGTGTCGAGGAGAAGGCGCGCCAACATCCAGCTTCTGCAACAGCGACGTCCGACAATGAGTGATTGTCGCCACCTCTTCGATCGACGACTTCAAACCTTCAATCAACCAACAAGGGAGACTGGAAGCACGTAAAGTTTTAGAACTGTATGGCAGACCTCAGCTTTTTAAAGTTGTTCCATTTGCCTCATAAAATTACAGCAACTTTGCATGAACCTTTGTTGCTTATTGTCCCGATTGCATTAGCAAGCAGGGTCCCTTCCTTTTCCGAAATGAACCCGAGTGTCGTTAAAATTGAAACGCCAGCATTAAAGTAATATCATTCGATTTCACTGCTTTAATTTCAAAGTTCAGTTAAAGTATTCATATCTGGCTACAATATTTAGATTACGCAAGCACAAATTAAGAGTGAGAGTTTTGTTACCATATTTTAGCTTACCTGTGACTGCAGCTCAGCTTGGTACGTACTAAATTTTACTATTGTTAATTGTTGAGAATCATTTAATTCAAGTTCGAAGTTAAATCTCTTATTTCTAAATTGCATAGATTCAAGTAGCTTTTGAAATGATTGTTGAGGTAGACCATGACTAACCTTGTTTTATTGAATTTCGTAGTGCTTCAGAAACAAAGTTCACTATTAATTTCAGTCACTAAATTAACTTTAAATTTTCCGGTTTTATTAATTCTTTTGCTAAATTGAGTGTAGCGACATTTATTACTTCTGACAAACATTCATTTTTCACATAACACGTGTCAACCTTCAGTTGCCACGCTTTTAGTGCTAAATATATGTGCATTAATCTTTCATTATCAGTTATTATAGTAGTTGTCCATGGGACTGGCGACCGTAATTTTCCCCAAATCTCAAGTATCTAATTTACGCCAGTTAATTGTTAACGTAACGACTGCACATTTACTTTCTCTATTAATTTTACCCTTTTCTCAAAATTAATTTCCACCAATTTCATTTGCATTTTCCCTTCATTTAGATGTAACCCTTTCCTCCCTCTTTACTGACAAATTAACTTCGTTGACGATTGCTTTTCCCAAATTTCCATTAGGTACACGCGGTTTAATTTTTACTGTCATTAAGGTCGATAAGTGAGGTGAAGGTTACACGTGGCGACCTGGTGACAGGACAATGTTCGGATTTGAGGTTTGTCTCGACACGAATTTTGCATTGTGCAAATCTCGTAACCAAGTACTGGCTACGAACAGGTCGTTACGTCAGCGAGAATAAGTAGTGGGAGGAATCCTAATTAGATTTGAGATTTGGCATTTATATTGAAAACCAGTAAAACGAGTGAAGGCAACAATTACCAAAATTTGGTAGACTTAGGTACGGAACAATCAGTCGAACAGTGATAAACGCGCACCGCGGAACCCGTTGTTCAGGGGCGGGCGGCTAGCATGAAAGACGCGACCGCCGAAACGCAACAAAGAGCAGAAATGGAATTCCAAACTTTAGAAAATGTTTCGGAATCGGAAGTGAAAATCAGATCTGAACCCATTGATGACGAATTCGGGGGGCGACAATTGAAGAGGAAGCCGCTACGGAAGTAAAACCGGTAGTTTCCGGGAATTTAACTGATTAATTGAATGTTTTGAATAACGAAATCAAGAGTCAATCGGCAGAAATTAAAGCTCAGTCTGAAAAAATTGACAGGAAGCTTGACAATCAGAACATAGCTATTAACGTTGTTAACAACAATGTTGGTGTTGTTCTCACAAAAGTTGATAAAGTCAAAGGAGATATTGTTGTGATTAATACCGAAATCGGTAATATTAAACAGGAAATGATGGGAGTTCAGGCGGAAATTGCCAGCATAAATACTCGTTTTGATTCCGAAATTAGCGGAATCGAGAAAAATGTAGGACAATCAGTTGCTCCGATCATCGAGAATAAGGTGACAGAACAAATTCAATTAGTGAAAAAAAACAGGATCAACAGAAGGTGGACTCTTTAAAGGCTTTAGTATCCGAAGTAGATACTAAAGTGAGGAAGCAGGCTAATAACTGCGAAGAGAAAAAGAGGGAAGTGGAAACGCTTGCGACAACCACTTGTCAAGTAATTACGAGAGTGTCGGAATTAGAAAAGAAACTTGAAGAAAAACAGAGCTATGTGCCAATCTGTGCACATAGTTCGGAATTGTTGACTAAAGAGGAGCGGTTCGACCTCTTAAAAAAAGGCGGTATACACGCGACGGATTTCATTAAAAATTGTGAAAGAGCTTTACCCAGATCATGGACTAATGAGAGAAAAATCAATGCGGTTATTGACGTGTTGGCTGGTGATGCCAAGCGTTGGGGCTTAAACCTCAACATCACGAACCTGACTTTCGACGCGTTTAAAAATTTGTTTCTGGCTGAATACTGGTCAGAACAAAAACAACAAAGTGTCTGGCGCGAATTTGTCGTATCGAGGCCTTTCGATGCGAATTCGCATGGCTCGATGAAGGAGTTTTGTGACGGCTGGATCCGCAAGTTGGAATATTTGCATGATCGTCGCACGGAATCCGAAATAATCTGGGAACTCTACAGGAAGCTTCCAGATGATACAAAACGCTACGTAGGAAGCAATTACAGGATAATAAATGATTTCCTGGAAAGAGTTGAGGACGAGGACAATTGGCACAATAATCGCGATAGTGGTAGAGGCCGTAGTAACAACAACGGGTACCACAACAACGATAACCATGGGAATAATGCATACCGCAACCTTGGCAGCAATAACAATAGTGGTTCGGACCATAATGACAATCGGTACAATGCAAATAATAACAGGAATGATGGAAACCAGTATCATACTAGCGTGATACGGGCTTCGCAGAGTAGTAATAACGCTAGAGGGTGTGATCAGCCGCCTCAGCAGCATCCGGGGAGCGTATCTGCTGGGACGAGACAGGGAAACTATTAGCCACGCCGGTGAGGGGCCGACCGGACGTGGAGAAGTTTTGGCGGCCCAACAACAGTAGAAAACCGAGGTGTCGTCGTTATGAAAATTCCGTATGGAATAATCAACGGCGGGAGAGTGTGCCAGTGTTAGGAGAAAGGAGTGCGCCCACAAGTAGTAGATCAGCTGTATACACGGCAGTAGAAAATACATTCACTGTCAGTGAGAACAATTTAAGTAGTGTTCCGGAAATCGATTATAAAGTGGCAGCTGTAACACCCACAGCGGAACTGGAGATTGAGTTTAAGAATGATTCGCAAGTGTTGAGAGAATATCAGATGTCGGATAACACGTCCGTCATCGAGCGATGGGATGCAGAGAGGGATGAGGTTTGGTTAAGGCAGTTCGGTCGCTTATACGACGAACTAAGAGATTATAGGTGCCTGTATGGGAGAAGTGTTTGTGGGGAGCGCGGGCAGGATTTGCCGCGTCTCGTTCCACAGGAAGATAGTGTTTGTGAAGTGATAGAAAGTTCTGGCCCTAACCGGCAGACTTTACCAGAAATAGTAGATGTTAATGGGGAGCACGAGCAAGATTCGTCGTGTTTCGTCCCGCGAGAGTTCGATGTTGAAGTAGTAACGGAAAGTTCTGGCCCTAACCGGCAGACCTTACCGAAAGTTATAGTGGTAGAAGTGGCCGACCCATCCGACGCACAACTCCAGTTTAAACATTGCGAAAGTATTAAGGAGAAAGATTACGAGAACTTTAGTGCTAGCCGGACACGATTGGTAGTAAAACACGTAGATTACAGCGTGCATGAGGTTAGAGCTGACGTTATACGGTCGGACGGTAGCAGTGTGGGTTGCGCAGATCCAGAGGAAGTAATTGCAGATACTACTGGGCACATTCCTCCAGGTAGATTGGCAGGTGAGATCAATCTGACCAAAGAGGAATCAACGAAGGTGACAATTAGTGAATTGATAGTAAAGCAACACTCACTAGTTGACGAGTTACAGGAAAAGGTTTCGGTATTGGAGGCGAAGCTACAGACTAAGTCTCAGGACAAACGTGTTGAAATTAAAACTGTATGTGAACAGAGGCTGGAAAAGCCGCCAGATAAGCCGGATTTAGGCTCAAAGCCGGATGGTTTTTTCTGGAATGACCTGGATATAGACGAGGATTTACTGTGGGAAAATAAAGAAACAGTCGAGGACAAGTGTAGACAGATAGTAGTGTCTGTTAATATGCACGACCTACAACTAAACGTGTTGATTGACACCGCTGCAGAACTGAGTGCTGTATCTGGGAAAATATTTGAGTTACTGAAAGACAGACCTGACATCGTAGTTATGCCAGTAACAAGAGTGAAAATTATTGGTGCTACTGGGAAGGCCAGTAAACCGGTCACAAAACAGATTTTTGTCAACTTCGAGATATGTGGGGCAAAATTTGAACAAGAGTTAGTCATCGTGCCAGACTTAACTACGGAAGTAATTATCGGGTTAGATTGGCTATTGAAGTACCGTGCAGTGATTAATTGCGAAAGCAAAACTTTGTCATGTACGTCACAAGATAAAATAGTAGTAGTTGGTTTTGACGAGGCAGGAGACGGTGTGCATAGGCAATGCCAACCTATACACATTGTTAACTGGCCGGATGCTATTGACGCAGGTATGAATTTGAACTACTGTAGTGTGAGGAATCTCGGCATTGACAATAGTGTAGAAAGTGAGTTAGAAAGTGTTGTAGACGGTGTGTCAAACGTAACACACGAACAAAGGCGAGGCCTGTATGAAGTAATAATGAAGAATAAGTTTTCAGACAGACCGGGACTTTTGGAAGGATATAAATACAAGTTGCGTGTAATTCCGCACGAATCATTCTTCGTGAGACCGTATGCTATACCGCTGTCCAAAAAGGAAGCAGTGCAACGGGAGGCAGATAAGATGATCGAATGGGGAGTGATTTAAGAGGTAGGAGTCCATACAATAATGGTTTGGTCATTGTAGCAAAACGGGATGGTAGTGTGCGTATTGTGGTTGACGCACGCACGTTGAATAGGGTCTTTCAACGCGAAACGGACAGACCAGAGAGTATGGAGGAGATTTTGCAACGTTTTCATGTCGTTAAGTTCTTGACTAGCCTCGATCTGACAGCTAGTTACTGGCAAATAGAACTTGGAGAAGAATCTAGGCCATACGCCACCTTCTTGTTTGCGGGCAGGTGTTATCAGTATAGAGTACTGCCGTTTGGACTTAATATATCTGTGCCCGTATTCATCAGGGCCCTAGATAAAGTGCTAGGGCCGGCTTTGAGTTCGAGATTAGCTGTACATGTTGCTACTGTTGGCCAATGCCACTTGGCATGACCGTTGTGACCTGTTAGATGAAGTTTTTAGAGCATTGCGCCGTTGCGGAATGACTCTAAAGCTAAAGAAATGCGAATTTGTGAAGCAGGAACTGAAATTTTTAGGGCATGTAATTACCACTGCTGGTATTACGAAAGACCCAGAGAAACTAGAGGCAAGAAGGAACTGTCCTCCACAAAAGTCTAGGAAACAGTTAAAAAGTTTTCTAGGGCTCACAGGTTTTTACCGTAAATTTGTAAAAGAACAAGTGTTTAATGATGAAAAATTGAATAAACTCTTACCTAAAAATGTTCCGTTTGTGTGGACTGACGGATGTCAGGACGCTTTCGAGAGATTAAAAGACGAGTTGTTAAGATCTAACATACTATTTCATCCTGATTTATCGCTGCCCTTCCATCTAGAAACGGATTCGTCGAATTACGGGATGGGGGTAGAACTGTTCCAAGAAGTTGATAAAGGAGAGGATAAGGAACACCGGACGATAGCGTTCGCGAGTCGAACTTTATCAAAAAGTGAGCGAAACTATACGATTTCTGAGAAAGAGTGTCTCGCTATCGTGTGGGGATTCAAGAAGTTCATTGGTTACCTATTGGACCGTAAGGTGATTATTCATACGGACCATAAGGCTCTCACTTACCAGAAGGATTGTAAACTACTTCACGAAAGACTGACTAGGTGGTCGCTGTATTTACAGCAATTTAACTATGACATCTGTTACGTAAATGGGACCGACAACTGCGTAGCGGATGCGCTATCCCGGTTGCCCGTGTCAAATCAAGATGTATTGAAAGATGAGTCAGATGGAGTGGTCAAATTATACTATTTTAAAGAAGTTGAGGGGCGTAAATTAATAGTGAACATCTGTAAGAATCTACGTCGTCATCAGAACGAGGACGGTTGTTTAAATATGGTGAAAACCCGATATGACGAAAGGAGTCCAGAAGGAGAGAAATTAAGGAAGTATTACAAGATATACGATCATATCTTGTACATACGTAAGGGTGAAGATAGTAATATTTGGCGGGTATGCTGGCCCATCAAATACGTCACGGAAATAATAGACTACTACCATTTGGCGTATGGTCACTGTGGACCAAAGAAATGTACGGAAAAGCTGAGTGAAGTAGTGCATTTTAACAACATGTTAAAACGCGTTACTGACAGAGTGAAAACTTGCGATTGATGTCAGAAGGTAAAGGTTACCAACTGCACGAGTCGTGGTCCTATGCAAAGTATAAGGCCTAACGACACCTTTGAATTACTATGCGTGGACTTGTACGGACCTTTGCCCAAGTCATCAGGAAACTTTGCTTACATTTTAGTAGTGCTAGAAGCTTTTTCCAAGTTCATCAAACTATACCCGATTAGGAAAGCTACAGCCAAAGCGGTCTATAGCAAGCTTGTGAACGGTTATTTTGTTCATATTGGTAAGCCCAAGGTGATTCTATCAGACAATGGGGCACAATTTACTTCTAGGTTGTGGAATGAAGGTGTGGCAAGTAATGGGGTCGAAGTGATCCATATTTCAGCTCACTGTCTGGCTGGAAATCCCGCGGAGAGGTATATGCGCGAGCTAGGCCGACTTTGCCGTACCTATTGCCACCATAACCATAGGGTATGGGGCAAATATGTTGCAGAATTTGAGAGAATTATGAACACCTTGAGGCACGAGTCTACGGGATTTCCTTCAGAGGAAATCCTGTTAGATGACAAAAGTAAAAGTTTAGTGGAAGAGATAATCAAATTCCCTCCACGGATTGACATTCGTATTGGTGTGAAAAAAGATCTTTTGCTAGTAATAATGAAGCTAAAAGTCGATGCTCGCATACATCGTCATGACACTAAAGCGCGTTTTGCTAAGTTTGCAATCGGAGACTTAGTACTTGTAAAAGCTCATGAGAAATCGAGCGAGATAGACAATGAAATCTCTAAATTTAAGTTTGTTTATAATGGACGATATAAAGTCATTGGTATACCTCACACAAATGCTTATTGCTTAGAGTATCCAAGCTCTCGAAAACTATTAGGTATACGGAACATTGTAGACTTGAAATTGTACCAACCAAGGGTTGATTAATACCACAGAATGGGTAATTTGTACAGTATTTAAGTATAGAGTGTAATATTTAAGAATTTGCTACGTTGTCATGCTTTTGCCTGACCAAGAGGTCATTAAAGAAGTTGTAATTAATAAGTAATTAATTTTGATTACATGATTTAAGAGTAACTGATTATTAATCAATTGAAAAATCCGAGCTGCTAGTTTAAGTTCTCAGCTGAGTCACAGTAGATTAAGGAATGTAAATATGATTTTGTAACTAGCTGTAAGATTTCATGAATATGTGTTTTACTAGTCATTACCGATGTACTTAGACGCTGTTTTAAGTTTCAGGCTAGTACATGCGTGTGATGATGGACAGTGTTGAGTTATCCACTGTGATAGTGTTAATGGACTCCTTGAGATTACTCGGGAGTGAGTTTTTCCGAAAGAATTCAGTGAAACGAATGTTCTGGAAATGCCGTTACACAGGCGAGTGAGATCAAGCGTGCCGCACAAGCGGGCGCAAAAATACTGGCGAAGCGGAGCCGCTGTCGGCTCTTGTGCCGCTGTCGGCATTCTTTGTACTTGCGGGTACAGAAGGCGGAGTTGTTTTTCTTCCCGGACAGCTGGTGTGAAAGAATTCCGCTGTCAATATTTTTTTTAATGAAAAGCTTATATAAAAAATGTGTATTCTATGTAATTAATTATTAATTTGCATATTTTGATTTGTCTGTTCTTATGACAATGTACTCTGATTAATTTTGTAAATAGTATTCCATTTGTTGATACTGTTAGGAATTTTGCTGATTTTAGAATAGCTAAACCATTTTCTATGTTTTCTATGAATTTTAATATGTTGTCAACCTGTTTTCATTTGTGTAAGATGGCAGAGTGGAATAAGGTTAGGAGTGTCTCGACTCAATTATTATGGTCTAAAAATTGGTTTATGATTAGTTAGCCTAATGATAAATTTTCTTGATGTTTCGAGCATATGCATTTCCGCTGTTTCTTTTCCTTTTTGGGTCATTTTCTGAATCTGTTTAGGTTACACAAACATCCTCAGACAATGTGAGGCACGTGCAACGCCGGAAAGGCATATCCTCCTATTTCCATCTATTGTACTATATTTTTTTCCTTATTTTGTTACCTGAAGATATGACATTTCTGTTTCGTTATATATTGTAATTGCTTTATTATTTGCATATATATATATATATATATATATATATATATATATATATATATATTTGCATTTATGTCGATGTATAATTGGTTTGCTTTGTAAATACTATTTGTATTTTTACGCTGGGTCTTGCCTAGGGAAAACTATGCTATCGAACGAATACATCGATAGGCCGTGTGGAAAACCAAAGTTTTTAGGATCTTTGGTAGTGTGAACTCGGCCGCGTGGAGCGCGGGCAGAGGGGAGTCTGGCTGGAGTAGGGCAGTGGAGCATGTGTGTTGTGTGATGCTCCCGCGAGTTGCCGCGCTTTCGGGGTTTGGCAGCATGTAATTGCGCTCGACTTGCTATGATAGTTTCTGACACGGTGTCGCGGACGGGAAGCATTAGCTGGCGCGCATCAAGAGCCCGTTTCGCCTGGTGACCGTGTCGAGAAGAAGGCACGCCAACATCCAGCTTCTGCAACAGCGACGTCCGACAATGAGTGACTATCGCCAACCCCTCGATCGACGACTTCAAACCTTCAATCAACCAACAAGGAAGACTGGAAGCACGTAAAGCTTTAGAACTGTACGGCAGACCTGAGCTTTCTAAAATTGTTCCATTTGCCTCATAAAATTACTGCAACTTCGGGGTTTGGCAGCATGTAATTGCGCTCGACTTGCTACGATAGTTTCTGACACGGTGTCGCGGACGGGAAGCATTAGCTGGCGCACATCAAGAGCCCGTTTCGCCTGGTGACCGTGTCGAAAAGAAGGCGCGCCAACATCCAGCTTCTGCAACAGCGGCGGCCCACAATGAGTGACTGTCGCTACGTCCTCGATCGACGACTTCAAACCTTCAATCAACCAACAAGGAAGACTGGTAGCACGTAAAGTTTTAGAACTGTATGGCAGACCTCAGCTTTTCAAACTGTTAAATTTTTCTCACTAAATTACAGCAACATAGCATGAACTTTTGTTGCTCATTGTCCCAATTGCATTACCAAGCAGGGTCCCTTCCTTTTCTGAAATGAACCCGAGTGTCGTTGAAATTGAAACGCCAGCATTAAAGTAATATCATTCCATTTCACTGTTTTAATTTCAAAGTTCAGTTAAAGTATTCATAGCTGGCTACAATATTTAGATTACGCAAGCACAAATTAAGAGTGAGAGTTTGGTTACCATATTTTAGCATACCTGTGACTGCAGCTCAGCTTGGTACGTACTAAATTTTACTATTGTTAATTGTTGAGAATCATTTAATTCAAGTTCAAAGTTAAATCTCTTATTTCTAAATTGCATAGATTCTAGTAGCTTTTGAAATGATTGTTGAAGTAGCCCAAGACTAACCTTATGTTATTGAATTTCGTAGTGCTTCAGAAACAAAGTTCACTATTAATTTCAGTCACTAAATTAACTTTAAATTTTCAGGTTTTATTAATTTTTTGATAAATTAAGTCAGAGTGTAGCGAAATTTATTACTTCTGACAAACATTACTTTTTCACACAAGAAGTGTCAACCTTCAGCTGCCACGCTTTTAGTGTTAAATATATGTGCATTAATCTTTCATTTTCAGTTATTATAGCAGTTGTCCATGGGACTGGGGACCGTAATTTTCCCCAAATCTCAAATATCTAATTTACGCCAATTAATTGTTAATGCAACGACCGCACATTTACTTTATTTATTAATTTTACGCTTTTCTCAAAATTAATTTCCATTAATTTCATTTGCATTTTCCTTTCATTTAGATGTATACCTTTCCTCCCTCTTTACCGTCAAATTGTTTTAGGTCAAATTTTACTTAGGTGACGATTGCTTTTCCCAAATTTCGATTAGGTACACGTGGTTTAATTTTTACTGTCGTTAAGGTCGATATGTGAGGGGGGACGGGGGGGGGGGTTAAAATTGGACTTGTGGAGGTAATAAGGCAAAAAGTCTATAGTGGCCTATTTGAGCATACCCTCTTGCTAAATGTCTCGCCCAACTCCTTCCACCAGGGTAATTGTCTGCGTTCATAAACCATCCGCCAACAATTTACGGGAATTGCAAGACCTTTGTGTAGACATCCGGTGCTACACACCTCCATACTTGTCGAATTGATGCGACAGAGAATCTTTGCTGTACTGGGCTCCAAGATCGTATCAACAAGCTATTAAACAGGAAATCATAACGTTCCGGCATAGCAGTGCAAGCGAGCTGTGTAGGCGATAGTTTGTGAACCCAGTTTGATGCTACTGCTTAAACGATGATGACGATAGACTTCTGTTCGGCAGTAGTCGCTTCCTTACGATGCTGCTTCTACAAAATTACACTATAGAGATGGCACTGTGACAACAACGTACCTTTACTGAGGAAAATGCTTCTTCTCATTGTCAGAAGATGTGAACACGAAAAGCAGGGGAACTCACGTAAATTATTGCAGCTTCGAACTATCCCAATGGAGGTCAATTTTGATCGTATTTTTTGCTTTTTTTTACTAAGTGTAACGATAGTTAGTATTTATTGTGTTTATTTTTTTTTATAATAATCGTTATACATGACATGACATGACATTGTATTTCTGTCAGAGACAGCAAAGGACTTGGAGAAGCAGTTGAACGAAATGGACGGCATCTTGAAACAATGATATAAGATGAACACCATCAAAAGCAAAACAACGATAACTGAATGCAAACGAATTAAATCAGGCGAAGCTGAGGGAATTAGATTAGGAAACGGGACACTAAAATTAGTAGATGAGTTTTGCTATTTGGGCAGTAAAATAGCTGAAGATGGTCGAAGTAAACAGGATATAAAACGTAGACTGGTAATGACAAGAGAAGCGTTTCTGAGAAAGGGATACTGATTAACATCGAATATAGATTTAAATCTCAGGAAGACCTTTTTGGAGGTATTTGTCTGGAATGTAGCCATTCATGGACGATGAACAGTTTGGACAAGAAGAAAATAAAGGATTTTGAAGTGTGGTGCTGCAGAAGAATGCTGTAGATGAGATAGGTAGATCAAGTATCAAATGAGAAGGTACTCAATAAAATTGGGGAGGAAAGAAATTTGTGTCACAACGTGACAAGGAAGAGGGCTAGTTGATAGGACACATTCTGAGGCGTCAATAGTACACCAATGAGTACAGTGACCAAAGTCAGAAGAATGTAGGTTGCAATAGTCACTCGGAGATGAAGAGGTTTGCACAGAATTCAGCAGCATGGAGAGCTGCATCAAACCAGTCTTCGGACTGAGGGCGACAGCAACATCAACAACACCAATTATGTGATCTCATTCTTATTTAAATCTGCTAAATTTCAATTTTATATTACACCATACAAATGTAAGTGACATTGTATTAGAGGTACATAGATCTGCTTTCATCTTCAGTGATTGCATTTTACAAAAATTTTATATCAGTAGGTGACAAATGTTATGATCATATACTTTCTTAGCCAATTACACTTTTATCTTGTAGTAGCGTTTTATTAGACACATCTGTATGGAGAACACTGTACAATCAGAGACCCTAAATTGCTTTACTGCATACCCTTTTACTTAGAAATGTATCGCACTAATATTTTTTTACATGTAAAACGATTATCTGTAGTTTTGTTTTTCTTCCACGGTCCAAGTTGCCAAGTTTTTCGTTTAGCAGCTCTAGAAGTACCTTCTTCTCTGTGAGCAGTCGAAATGGGTGGAGCTGCAGCTGCTCAGAGCAAGAATTCCTGACTGGTACTAGTAGTTGTTCTACAGCTTTCATTTGTGGACTCTGATCATAGCCAGATCTAGGACGTCATAAAAAAAAACGTGTAATGGCCAGCACCTTGTCGTGGCTCTTACGCTATATTTTGGTGACGTTCGCCACATCTACGCCAAATTTGGTATATTAAAACTAGTCAGTTTCTGGAGTTTTTCTTTTCAGCAGCCTCATAGTCTGGTGAACTAGTGAGCATAAAACCAACAAACAAAAAAAACCACATTTTTCATAATCTTCCCTTGCAAATACGTTTGAGTACTTTGTTACGCCTTCCACGCACTTGAATGAAGTACATGATGTCCTTTCCTTACTTACGATAGCGCTTCCATTCCACTCCCGTTGAAAGTGCCGACAATGCTTGTCTCCCATTCTCTGAGCTTCTTTGGCACCTATAGAGGATTGAAGAAGCTGTCTGATATGTTACTTGCCTTTCCATGAGACGGAGCATAATATGCTATACCAGGCCAGCAACCGCAGTGTAATTTCATCTTTTTCCAAATAATTAAAAACCATTCAAAACATATTTAACTTTAGCATCTACCAGCCCCCTATACTTAAGCCGTTCGGCACTCATTTACTGAGTGAAAAGACATCGGCATTTTGTCGGACATAACTGCCCATCCACAGTTACGATTTCAGATAGTTTGTAACATCCAATGCAGTTACCTATCCACATGCACCAGATTTCTGATTCCAAATAAAATGTGTCTGCTCCTTTACTATGCTGATGGGTAGCTCTGAGGTCAAGACGAATAAATTGCATGAGTTCTGAAAATAAGTTTCTCGCCATTGTTTTGAGAGAAAACGGCGGGACCACACTCATGACTCCACCAATCTCTAACACAGACTCCATGCATCATACGTCACTCGAGCGTACAATATAGATATAAACGCTTGCAGTTCCTCCAAACTCGGGTTGCAGAAATTATTCTGTTTCAGAGTATTTCTTGTCAGGTGAACATATTTTCACTAATGAATAGGCGAAGTACACTAGTTGGGAATTCTTTTCTAACAGTACACTTTGAAGGATGAGATTTTCACTCTGCAGCGGAGTGTGCGCTGATATGAAACTTCCTGGCAGATTAAAACTGTGTGCCGGACCGAGACTAGAACTCGGGACCTTTGCCATTTGCGGGCAAGTGCTCTACCAACTGAGCTACCCAAGCACGACTCACGCCCCGTCCACACAGCTTTACTTCGGCCAGTACACTTTGTGCTCGCTGTAGATTCAGCTGCCTCTCAAATTGCGTTCTGCTAACTATTCACTCCTGCAGGGTTTCTAGGTGCAGTCCATGTCCATGCTGTTCCATCAGTCCGAAACTCTTGGTGACCAATGTCACTTTCCTCTCAGCATTTTGTACTGTAGCACCTGCAAAATTTAGATAAAATGAGAAAAAAAATCCACATAAAAATACGAAAATAAACGTCATAAATGTAGATTAGACAAAAAGGAAATATTTTACTCATCTCTTCCTCTCTCTCTACGAGAAGTAGCAATAATTGTGAGTCTCACACCAATACCAGATCCGTCTACAAAAGTTAAAACACCATTGTGGACGGAACTAACCACTGGTTGGTTATCATCACTGATTTCTGATAAATCGCTACTTGAATATGCAGGATTTATTGATCATTATCCAACGTGTCACTTGTGTTGTGCTCTCTCTGAAACTCTTAGACACTGGACAGAGTTGGAGATACCTGAAGAAGTTCTATGATTTCAGCTTCAGAAAAGCCACGACTGCGATAGCCATCTGCTAAGTCAGCAGTTGCACTGTTTCACACAAAAACAGACTCGGAAAATCAGTTTGGGGCAACAATGTTTGCACTTCAGCATTATTGGCTAATAAAAGCTCCAAAGAAACCATATGAGACACACATTTCTGAGAACAGGTCGTTTTATTGCTAACGTGAACTATGGGTAAATGTGTGATTATATTAACAATCTGTAGTTACGGAGCAAACCAATTAAGGCAAATTAAATCTCCTGTGTAACAATTAAAATTTATGAAATTACAGGAATATACTATTTTAAACAACGAAGAAATTATTAGCTTCAAATGAAAAAAAATGTTCACCTGAACCCCGCCAGGCGTTCTCGTGTTAAGTCTTCTTTTTTACCGAGCGAAGTAACGCAGTGGTTAGTACACTGGACTCGCGTTCGGAACGACAACGACTCAAACCCGCGTCCGGCCATTCTGATTTAGGTTTTCCGTGATTTCCGTAAATCTCTTCGCGGAAATTCCGGGATCGTCCCTTTGAAACGGCACAATCGATTTCCTTTCGCATCCTTACGCGATGGGACATCACCACAAAGGAATATATCCGAATGCGATGGAAATTGGTAGAAGTAATATATACATACGGACTAGTAAATGGTTACAATTTCAGAAAAATTGGATGATTTAGAAATTGAGCAAGTTAATAACACGTTGGACCCATTCTGACCGTTATCCAACCGGTTACTCGGCTTGGCATTGATTGATAGAGTTGATGGATGTCCTCCTGAACGATAATGTGCCGAATTCTATCCAACTGGTGCGTCAAAATGATAAGATAGTTGAAGAGCGCTGCCCATAATGCTCCAAACCTTCTCAGCTGAGGAGAAATCCGTCGACCTCGCTGGCCAGTGTAGGGTTTGGAAGACACGAAGACAAGCAGCAGAAACTCTCGACATGTGAAGTGGGCCGGTATCTTGCTGAAATGTAAACCCGGGTTGGCTTGCCATGAAGAGCAACAAAACGAGGAATAGAATGTCGTCGACGTACCTCTGTCATGTATGGTGCTGCGAACAACCGAAGGGGTCCTGGTATGAAAAGAAATGGCATTCCATGTTCTCTATCCTGGCCGTCGAAACGCATGGCATCCCAACACTGTCTCTACGCTCGTCTTCTCCGTGGAATTTCATTGACTGGATTAGAATTGTTTTAAGCGATGAATCACGCTTCAATCTGAATTCCGATAGCCAGAGAAGATGTGTTTGGAGATGCCCCAGACAGCGTTGGGATACCAACCTGGCTGTCGCCCGCCATACGGCCCAAGAACGAGTAGTGGTGGTCTGGGGTGTCATTGCTTCTCAAAGCAGGACTCCTTTGTCATCCGCGAGACATGTACAGTACAGCTCAGTGGACGATATTCCACGTTCCGTTTTATTACCCTTCATGCCACGACATCCTCGTCTTACACTTCAACAGGTTAACGTCTGCACTGTGGGAGTTTCTTCTGCTTGTCTTCGTGCTTGGCATACCCTACATTTGCCATCGAAATCGCCGGATTTCTCCACATGTGAAAAGGTTTGGAGCATTATTGGGAGATTCCTCCAACCAGCTCGAGATTTTCACGATCTGTGAGCCACTTGTACAGAATTTGACACAAACATCCCTTAGGAGGACATCATACAACTCTTTCAGTAAATGCCAAGTCGAATAACTGCTTGCATAAGGGCCAGAGATGAACGAACAAGTTATCCACTAAGCTATTTCTCTTGGATGAATCATCCATTTTTTCTGAAATTCTAACCATTCGTTTTTCTGCACATGCACATCACAAACAACGAAACAAACATGCCGAATTTAAACAGACGCAGAATCCCCAAGATTGGCGATCCTTTACAAAAGCTCGAAACTTAGCGCGGAGTTCAATGCGAGACGCCTGAACAGCTTCCACAACGAAACGTTGTCTCAAAACTCGGCAGAAAGTCCAAAGAGACTCTTGTCGTATGTGAAGTATGTTAGCGGCAAGAAACAATCAATGCCTTCTCTGCACGATAACAATGGAGATACTATCGAAAACAGTGCTGCCAAAGCAGATTTATTAAACACAGCCTTCGGAAATCCCTTCACAAAAGAAGTCGAAGTAAATATTCCAGAATTCGAATCGAGAACAGCTGACAACATGAGTGACGTAGAAGTAAATATCCTCGGAGTAGTGAAGGAACTCAAATCACTTAATGAAAGCAAGTCTTCTGGTCCAGACTGTATACGAATTAGGTTCCTTTCGGAGCATGCTGATGCATTAGCTCCATACTTAACAATCATATACAACTGTTCGCTCGACGAAAGATCCGTACCCAAAGATTAGAAAGTTGCACGGGTCACACCAATATTTAAGAAAGGAGGTAGGAGTAATCCACTAAATTACAGGCCCATATCGTTAACGTCGATATGCAGCAGGATTTTAGAACATATGTTGTGTTCGAACATTATGAATTACCTCGAAGGAAACGGTCTATTAACACACAGTCAACATGGGTTTAGAAAACATCGTTCCTGTGAAACACAACTAGCTCTTTATTCACATGAAGTGCTGAGTGCTATTGACAAGGGATTTCAGATCGATTCCGTATTCCTGGATTTCAGGAAGGCTTTTGACACTGTACCACACAAGCGGCTCGTAGTGAAATTGCGTGCTTATGGAATATCGTCTCAGTTATGTGAATGGATTTGCGATTTCCTGTCAGAGCGGTCACAGTGCGTCGTAATTCACGGAAAGTCATTGAGTAAAACAGAAGTGATTTAAGGCGTTCCCCAAGGTAGTGTTGTAGGCCATTTGCTGTTCCTTACCTATATAAACGATTTGGGAGACCATCTCAGCATCCGTCTTCGGTTGTTTGCAGATGACGCTGTCGTTTATCGACTAATAAAGTCAAAAGAAACTGAAAAACGATTTAGAAAAAATATGTGAATTGTGCGAAAAGTGGCAGTTGACCCTCAGTAACGAAAAGTGTGAGGTAATACACATGAGTGCTAAAAGGAATTCGATAAAGTTCGGTTACACGATAAATCAGTCTAATCTAAAAGCCGTAAATTCAACTAAATACCTAGGTATTACAATTACGGACAACTTAAATTGGAAAGACCACATAGAAAATGTTGTGGGGAAGGCTAAGCAAAGACTGCGTTTTATTGGCAGGATACTTAGAAAATGTAACAGACCAACTAAGGAGACTGCCTACACTACGCTTGTCCATCCTCTTTTAGAATACTGCTGCGCGGTGTGGGATCCTTACGAGATAGGACTGACGGAGTTCATCGAAAATGTTCAAAGAAAGGCAGCACGTTTTGTATTACCGCGAAATATGGGACAGAGTGTCACAGAAATAATACGGGATTTGGGATGGAAATGGTTAAAAGAAAGGCGCTATTCGTTGCGACGGAATCTTCTCACGAAATTCCATTCACCAACTTTACCCTCCGAATGTGAAAATATTTTGTTGACACCGACCAACATAGAACTGAAAGATTACCACAATAAAATGAGGGAAATCAGGGCTCATACAGAAAGATATACGTGTTAATTCTTTCGGCGCGCTATACGAGATGGTAATAATAGAGAATTGTGAAGGTGGTTCGGTGAACGCTCTGCCAGGCACTTAAATGTGATTTGCAGAGTATCCATGTGGATGTAGAAGTACTGATTCCCGTCCCATTCGTCTTTTTATCCGGTTGGTTTTTCCGCCCCTGTGGGGCCCATCTGGCCATTCTTGGGTGTGGCCCTGCGAACGTATGACCCGCGAGGGCTGCTGCGAGTCGGCCCAGTGCGGGCTCACGCGGGCAGCAGGTACTGGGGCGCGGGCAGAGCCGCCGCGCTTGAGATGCCGCTCAGCTGCCGGACGATCGCCGATTGGAGGCACCGTGCAGCGCAGTGCAGCGGCGTCCAGGAAGGCAGGCGGAGGCAGAGCGCTGGACGCGACATATTAAATTACTGCCGCCGGGGTCCCTCTATTGCCGGCCCGCCTGATCTCGCCGGCGACGCGTCCAGAAACCCAACAGCGGGCGACGCCCACTCCCGCCGCCACTGCCCGCTGCCCGCTGCCCACACAGCCGGCGCCACCGGCGCCAGAGCGGCAGGCGAATCTCTCCAGCGTTACCTCCCAGTGATTTGGCGCGATCTCACGTCTTGTATATCACCCAGGCGTACAGACCCGTAGCTCACAGAGTGCTGTTTCCCACCTGGTTGGATGTGGGCCGTTAATATCGCACCCGTAAGCTTTTTCGAAACCATAATTTTTCTACTCTACTGGCCATTAAAATTGCTACACCAAGAAGAAATGCAGATCATAAACGGGTATTCATTGGACAAATATATTATACTAGAACTGACATGTGATTACCTGGGCATTGAGTCAAACAGAGCTTGGATGGCGTGTACAGGTACAGCTGCCCATGCAGCTTCAACACGATACCATAGTTCATCAAGAGTAATGACCGGCGTATTGTGAAGAGCCAGATGCTCGGCCACCATTGACCAGACATTTTCAATTGGTGAGAAATCTGGAGAATGTGCTGCCCAGGACAGCAGTAGAACATTTTCTGTATCCAGGAAGGCCCGTTCGTGCATTTGGGGCACAAGTTCAGGGACTTTAGCCCATAAATTGCAAGATGTACGTTAACCAACACCTTGCAGCTAAGACAGCTGACTGCGCTGCGGAAGTAGAGTCAACTCGTAAAAAAAGTGCGAAAGCTTATATGTGAAGATGTTTTGCTTTAAATGTCAGTGAAGCTGCCAGATAAGTCGAAAAACTAGTTGCCTTCTTGTACGTCCCTTTCTGTGCCAAGATAGGATGATTTTTCATTATGGTTTCCAGTTTTACTCTGCCATAATTTTGGCATTAGGCTACCATGCTTTGACGACTGATTTCTACTTTTGTTTACATGGGCGACGACTGATCCAATATAGATCATCTATTTTTTTTATCGAAACGTGTTGGTTGAGTTGGGCAACATTAGTCTGGTTGCTCTACGTTTATCTGCCTGGTGTGGTTGAATCTATCTAGTTAGGGTAGTCTATTGTGCCCTCAGAGCATACGAGCCTCAGCACCACGCAAGGTCACATGCAGTGGAGGTTTTTTGTTTTATATATTTTTTAAATTTTTATTATTTTTGTTGTTTTGTTTTATATTTTTAATTGTTGAGAGCTTGTTAACTTTATATAGTTTTTTAAAAGTTTCGTTTTATAGTTAAACATATGTCATTCATATACACATCAGAATGTATACGCACACACGTGAAAAATATCCGTTACTACACAGTACAGTGCACAAAATAACAGCAAGCATAAATACGACACAGAACATATTATCTAATGTGAGAAGTTTATCATAATAATGTACGTAAGTAATTAATATTACGTTGGTAAACCTACGAGACGATCATATGACAAACTCACTATACTGCAAGCTGCTCGAATCGTGTAACAAATAATAAACTACTGAAAAACATACATCTTGTTATTACCTTTTATCTGAAAATTCATGTGGCTGTTTATTTCAAATATGCAATAATAAAAACTGAAAATTAAGAAACTGCCGCTAGAAAAACTCACATGAATAATTTTGGCGCGATATGTTGCAACAACCAAAGCTGATTAAGTATGAACATGATCGGCTGAAATAAGCAGAACAACTGCAAGAACGACAAATTGCTATCAACTTTTCAATACTCTACGAAAAAGGGCGAACGTAAGCTTATTTCGTTCGAAAATAAATTTTCCACAAGATAGCATAGTAGTTGTTGAAGAAAACGCAGTAAAACATTTTCCATTGATTAGAACTAAGGTGACCTTTTTCCTAACAATTATTTTTATAGCAATTTTAATTTTTCATTTTATGCATGCTTATCGAAAAAGATTCAAATGCTCTATCAAAGATTATATCGTTTTGTACATGGTTTGGTAAATGCTCTGTTTTGCACGTCAAAGATTTTTCGATGATTTTAAGCAACTAGTGAACAGTTTTTAAAATACAAACAACGAAATTATATCTGTAATAACTGGTTTTCTTATTTATTTCCACATGCAGCGCTTAAAATGCAAATCATTTCTACGAAACACAGTTTAATCTACAAATGCGTCATGTTTCTCACGTAAAACCCGAACTAAGAAAGAATTTTTGGAAAGGCGTCTAGTTACTATAAGAAAATATTTTTTATTGTCATTTGTATCGCTTTAAACCGCCTCTGAATGTATTACTCGCGTAAAAACGGATTTTACGTGCATTCTAGGTGCAAATTTAGGCCACTCACGGGTGTAATTTTCGCAAAACAACACGACGGCCATTAATTACCTGGATTTGGTTACAATACTGCAAAATTTGAACCGATTCGCATGTCTGGAACACAGAAGTAGTGCCCAAAAGATCTCACAAAAACATTTTGTTTTTGCACGTAAAATCCGAAACAAGCTATATTTTTGAAGGCGAGCTTTTTATTTTTGTTATAAGAATCCATTTTTAATTTATTTGATTCACTTTAAACCGTTTTCACATAGTGAATTCATGTAAGAACAAATTTTATGGGCTACAGTGAGTTCGACTTTAAACCGTTGTATCTCGACTACGGATGAAGATAACTGAATAAAAAATTTCGTTTTGACTTTGTCCATTTATCTACCTCCGTGCAAAGTTTGAACCAAGTCGTACAAGTTCAAAGTACAGAAGTGGCGCTCTTTAATAGACCTCCCAGAAAATATGTTTTTTGCGCGTAAAAACGAAACGAAGCAAGACTTTCAAGATTTATCGTAGACCAAGGTCCGATATATGGAGTGACCAAATTGGAACCGTCACTCTCACTCCATTCCGGAGTTACTTAAGGGTGACAGTTTTTGCATGTAAAATGCTAACGCTGCACATGAAGATGGTGCCATTAGCTGAGTGTTATTTTCATCCAAATTAAAATCTTTTGCAAAGGGAATCAACACAATTTCTCTGGGCGTCAAATCCGGTTCGTCGTTCAAACCGTGCTTAATGTACTGTAACATAGCTACAGACCAAACTGAATGTCATCTAACAGATCTTCCATTTTATTTTCCAGTCGTCTATGTATTACCTCTGACAGCAACTTGGATGCATGAGCTGTTACGCTAATGGCGCGATACTTCTCGAAGTTACCTGCTTTTGCTATCTTCGGAACCGTGTGGTTGCTGTTTTTTCCGAAAGTGCGATGGTATGTCGGCAGTCTCGTAGATTCTACGCATCAACCTGATAGTCGTTTGGTTGCGACTTTCCTCAATGATTTCAAAAATTCTGTTGAAATGTTGTGTAGCCCCCTCTGTCCTATATGATTTTAAGACTTCCAATCCTCTTAATTTCAGACAAACTCTCTTGCTGTCAGTAAGCGAATATATTGCTTCCACGTACGTGCAGCTCCCGAGAAGACAATTGAAATGTGGTGCGGTTCTAGGCGCTTCAGCCCGGAACCGAGCTGCTGCTACTCGCAGGTTCGAATCCTGCCTCGGGCACGGATGTGTGTGATGTACTTGGGGTAGTTAGGTTTAAGTAGTTTTAAATCTAGGGGACTGATGACCTCAGATGTTAAGTCCCATAGTGCTTGGAGCCATTTGAATTTGAAATGTGATGACTGTTAGGACGTCGCTGTGAGGATGACGTGTCGGGGCTCAGCAGTGGAGAGTGCTGTTTTCCTGCCACACCTACGTGCTGAACACACAAACGATATGCCAGCTGGTGTTTCCCTTATTTTGCCTTAGCTAAGAAAATTACGAATCACAATAACTTAAAACGCTCTGTGTTGTCAAAACTATTAAACATAAACGAGAGCAAGTCTCATCAATCATTTGTCATATAAAAATTATTAAAACCCGTACCTCACATACAGGATGCACACTAATAAAACCTACAAACTGCCGAGACTGATTCCTGACTGATAACAGAGGAAAAAAGGACCTATAAGCAAGTGTCCGGGACTGGGCGACACGCTTGCAACGACAGAAAATCGTCCTAGAACACAGTACAGAGCTGCATCGCATCCAAGCCACAATAAATGTTCAAAGAGGGGATTCGATACAAAACGTTCAAACGCCGCATCACGGATTATCGCAGTTTGGCTTCCATCATTTTGGGGGGCCACTTGCCTGAGGCTTGCACAACAACTTGTTTCAATATCCTGTAGAAACTGGTTCTCTAACTCTGGTGTACGCACAGTCCGCCGACTACCGGCACTTTCGTCTGTCTGAAGTTGCCCATGATCACACAAACACCCAAAAAGTGTTTGAAATGTTGTATGATGTGTTTGGTGTCTGTGAGGGTGCTTGTTCTGATACAGCCGTAATGCTTCTCTACCGTTTCCATCGTCTTCGTCGTACACATCTCGGCTTGTTCTATACATGAATAGCCCACAGCTCTGCTACTTACAGTACGCTGCATAGATCACACAGTCTGCAACATACAAGGAACATACTGCGTGTGATCAGAGGAAATTCCATTCGTCAGTGGCATGTACCGTGACAACGATGCATTCAGACAGGAATCCGTCTCTGCAGTTTGTGGGTTTTATTAATGTTCACACTATATATTTTTCAGTTTAGTTACGCAGAAGAAATCGCCTGACATAGTTTGTTGTGGGACTACAGAAAAGTCAGTTCAAACTTATTCTTTTAAAACACAACTGGACTTTCTTCAAATAGGATCAAAAATACAATGAAAGAAAAAAAGTCGTCACAGCAAAAAATTATTAATGTAGAGTAATAAAATTTCGGGACTGCATTTGTCTAGGTAACATATTTCAGTGATTAACATTGTGAGATCACAGGTTAATGTAACCTCCAGATAAGCTATAGCTAGTGTGAAATACTGGTACATTAATAACCAGACTGTTGAATGCAAGCCAGATGTCAGTTTGTGGGATGACGTTTCATGCCTGCTGCACTTGGACCGTTAATACTGTTTGTGGATGATGCTGGAGTTGTCGGCCGATGATGTCCCGTAGGTGCACGACTGGAAACATGTCTGGTGACCGAGCAGATGAAGACAACATGTTGACAATCTGTAGAGGGTATTGGGCTATAATTGCAAAACACGTCTTGGAATGCTGTTCATAAATGACAGGTCGAGTGACCAACTGACGTACAGTTTTGCAGTCAGGGTGCGCGGGATGACTAACAGAGTGCTCCTGCTGGCTTACGAAATCGCATTTCGAATCATAACTCCAGGTGTAGCTCCAGTGCGTCTAGCACGCAGACAGGTTGGTTTCAGGTCCTCAACTGGCCTCCCCCTAACAAACAAATGGTCATCACTGGCACCAGTGAAGAAGCAGCTTTCAACAGAATCACAGCAGACCTCGACCCTGCTCTCCAATTAGCAAAAGGTCCTCTTTTCAGGCCGGTGGAATGCACGCTACAGGGCGCCTGACTTGGAGCTGTCCTTGAAGTAACTGATTTGTAAATCCTCGCACAAACGAAAAAATGGCTGACATCGAAATAAGTGTCCAAGGAATAGAAAAGCAACTGGAATCACTCAATAGAGGAAAGTCCACTGGACCTGACGGGATACCAATTCGATTCTACACAGAGTACGCGAAAAAACTTGCCCCCCTTCTAACAGCCGTGTACCGCAAGTCTCTAGAGGAACGGAGGGTTCCAAATGATTGGAAAAGAGCACAGATAGTCCCAGTCTTCAAGAAGGGTCGTCAAGCAGATGTGCAAAACTATAGACCTATATCTCTGACGTCGATCTCTTGTAGAATTTTAGAACATGTTTTTTGCTCGAGTATCATGTCATTTCTGGAAACCCAGAATCTACTATGTAGGAATCAACATGGATTCCGGAAACAGCGATCGTGTGAGACCCAACTCGCTTTATTTGTTCATGAGACCCCGAAAATATTAGATACAGGCTCCCAGGTAGATGCTATTTTTCTTGACTTCCGGAAGGCGTTCGATACAGTTCCGCACTGTCGCCTGATAAACAAACTAAGAGCCTACGGAATATCAGACCAGCTGTGTGGCTGGATTGAAGAGTTTTTAGCAAACAGAACACAGCATGTTGTTATCAATGGAGAGACGTCTACAGACGTTAAAGTAACCTCTGGCGTGCCACAGGGGGGTGTTATGGGACCATTGCTTTTCACAATATATATAAATGACCTAGTAGATAGTGTCGGAAGTTCCATGCGGCTTTTCGCGGATGATGCTGTAGTATACAGAGAAGTTGCAGCATTAGAAAATTGTAGCGAAATGCAGGAAGATCTGCAGCGGATAGGCACTTGGTGCAGGGAGTGGCAACTGACCCTTCACACAGACAAATGTAATGTATTGCGAATACATAGAAAGAAGGATCCTTTATTGTATGATTATATGATAGCGGAACAAACACTGGTAGCAGTTACTTCTGTAAAATATCTGGGAGTATGCGTGCGGAACGATTTGAAGTGGAATGATCATATAAAATTAATTGTTGGTAAGGCGGGTACCAGGTTGAGATTCATTGGGAGAGTGCTTAGGAAATGTAGTCCATCAACAAAGGAGGTGGCTTACAAAACACTCGTTCGACCTATACTTGAGTATTGCTCATCAGTGTGGGATCCGTACCAGATCGGTCTGACGGAGGAGATAGAGAAGATCCAAAGAAGAGCGGCGCGTTTCGTCACAGGGTTATTTGGTAACCGTGATAGCGTTACGGAGATGTTTAATAAACTCAAGTGGCAGACTCTGCAAGAGAGGCGCTCTGCATCGCGGTGTAGCTTGCTCGCCAGGTTTCGAGAGGGTGCGTTTCTGGATGAGGTATCGAATATATTGCTTCCCCCTACTTATACCTCCCGAGGAGATCACGAATGTAGAATTAGAGAGATTAGAGCGCGCACGGAGGCTTTCAGACAGTCGTTCTTCCCGCGAACCATACGCGACTGGAACAGGAAAGGGAGGTAATGACAGTGGCACATAAAGTGCCCTCCGCCACACACCGTTGGGTGGCTTGCGGAGTATCAATGTAGATGTAGATGTAGATGTAACAGTTCGTTGTGTCACTGTGGTGCCAACTGCACTCAAACTGTTGCTGCAGATGGAGTGCGCCGGCCGAAGTGGCCGTGCGGTTAAAGGCGCTGCAGTCTGGAACCGCAAGACCGCTACGGTCGCAGGTTCGAATCCTGCCTCGGGCATGGATGTTTGTGATGTCCTTAGGTTAGTTAGGTTTACCTAGTTCTAAGTTCTAGGGGACTAATGACCTCAGCAGTTGAGTCCCATAGTGCTCAGAGCCATAGATGGAGTGCGGTGCACACAGTCAAAGTTCGAAAACGACGCTCTTCTCTCTCGGTAGTGTCACGTGACTGTCGGATGCTCGGTCTTCTTGTGACTATACATTCCCTTGACCACCGCCGCTAGCAGTCATATACAGTGGCTACATTCCTTTCAGGTCTTATTGCAATATCGCAGAAGTATCATTCAGCTTCTCGTAGCCCTTATTACAAGACCTCGTTCAAACTCAGTGAGGTGCTGCTAATGGCGTCTTTGTCGACTTAAACACATTTTTGACTCTGATTAACTCACCATGTCCAATCTCAAAGCTTACTAACGCTCACGGCTGTTACAGCTTGTATTTGAGGCACACCTGATTTGCATACTCATAGTGACACTTCTAGCTCCACTCTATTACGACTGATGCAATAGAGGTCATACTTAAGATCTAGAAACATGCTTGCCAACTTTAGTTTATGTCGCACAACTCCTTCTTGGTGCTGCGTTCTTTATTATGTCAGTGCAGGTAAATATTTTCTCAGAATGAATCTACCAACAGTTGCTTATTTGATGCTTAAATAAAAACCAAATACTCTCCAAAAAATCAAACAAACCTAATTTAACACTGGAAAGCATACTGATGTGCTGAAAAGAGCCATAAATGATTACTCGAGCGAAGATCATTTGAAACAGGCTGTTGTACTAACAGGTGGTGGATATCTCTATTTGAACATAAGATTGCTGTGGAACCGTGATTGGCTTTCCAAAAACTGTGCAACTCGCAAACACAAGTTAAATTCTGATCCAGAGTCCAAACAATCTCTCTCTCTCTCTCTCTCTCTCTCTCTCTCTGTCTCTCTCTTTCTCCATGTGACCTCTAAGCCATGCATCTCTGAACTGCCTCTTCCTCGACTCACTCGCATTCGTGACGACTCTCTGAAGAGCATAGCTTAGACTGGAGGATTCACAGATTTCGACACAGTGACGACCAAGAATTCATCTCAACAAGCTGAACCTCTGATGAAACCAGCCAAAACCTCTCGACTGCCGCTTGCAGTATGCCCATTAATTTGGCAGAAATTCGTACACTGTATATACTGCGCCACCATACATCAGTATAGATATTCACGCTACAGTGCCTACGCTGATGACATTTCTGATTGGCTGATATCATCTGGGTTGTTAGATCCTGGAACTTTCCCACACTGAACACGGCACAATGCCGGTGTCGTGTATTTGTAAACACCGACAGAAAATACAGATTCATCGCACCAGAAATGCTCAGGGGACCTATGATCGCTCTGCCACACTTACAAGGTCCGCGCCGCCTCGAAGACAGCAGGAAACAGCCAGCGTGTGGCCACAACACTTCTGACAACCACCAGTCCAGCGGAGCGGGGGAGAGGGGTCGTTGAGCCGCAGCGTATTGCTAACACTGCGACAGTACGACGGTCTAGGTTCATCTCCGCACCCTCTCAGGCCCGCTTCAGCCAGAAGAAATCCATGTATCCTACTCCAGAGGCCACTAATTATGTATTTACTTCAAGCATGATTGAGAACATTAGGCTGATAATTTTACTTATTATCACAAAGCTATACAGGGTGGTCCATTGATAGTTACCGGTCCAAATGTCTCACGAAATAAGCGTCAAACGAAAAAACTACAAAGAACGAAACTTGTCTTGCTTGAAGAGGGAAACAAGATGGCGCTATGGTTGGCCCGCTAGACAGCGCTGCCATAGGTCAAACGGAAATCAACTGCGTTTTTTAAAAATAGGAACCCCCATTTTTTATTACAGATTCGTGTAGTACGAAAAAAATATGAATGTTTTAGCTGCACCACTTTTCTCGCTTTGTGATAGAAGGCGCTGTAATACTCACAAACGTATACGTACGTGGTATCACGTAACATTCCGCCAGTGCGGACGGTATTTGCTTCGTGATATATTTCCCGTGTTGAAGTGGACCGTTTACCAATTGCAGAAAAGGTCGATATCGTATTGATGTATGGCTATTGTGATCAAAATGCCCAACAGGCGTGTGCTATCTATGCTGCTCGGTATCCTGGACGACATCATCCAAGTGTCTTGACCGTTCGACGGATAGTTCCGTTATTTAAGGAAACAGGAAGTGTTTGGCCACATGTGAAACGTCAACCACGACATGCAACAAATGATGATGCCCAAGTAGGAGTTTTAGCTGCTGACGCGGCTAATACGCACATCAGTAGCAGACACGTTGCGCGAGAATCGGGAATCTCAAAAACGTCGGTGTTGAGAATGCTACATCAGTATCGATTGCACCCGTACCATATTTCTATGCACCAGGAATTGCATGGCGACGACTTTGAACGTCGTGTACAGTTCTGCCACTCGGCACAAGAGAAATTACGGGACGATGACAGATTTTTTGCACGCTTTCTATTTAGCGACGAAGCGTCATTCACCAACAGCGGTAACGGCAACGGAAAATCCACAATGGCTGCGACAAGTGGAACATTAGCGACCTTGGCGGGTTAATGTATGGTGTGGCATTATGGGAGGAAGGACAATTGGTCCCCATTTTAGCGATGGAAATCTAAATGGTGCAATGTATGCTGCTTTCCTATGTAATGTTCTACCGATGTTACCACAGCATGTTTCACTGAATTACAGAATGGCGATGTAATTCCAACATGATCGATGTCCGGCACATAGCTAGCGTGCGGTTGAAGCGGTATTGAATAGCATATTTCATGACAGGTGGATTGGTCATCGAAGCACCATACCATGGACCGCATGTTCACCGGATCTGACGTCCCAGGATTTGTTTCTGTGGGGAAAGTTGAAGGATTTTTGCCATCGTGATCCACCGACAACGCCTGTCAATATGCGTCAGCGCATTGTCAACGCATGTGCGAACGTCAGGGAAGGCGAGCTACTCGCTGTTGAGAGGAATGTCGTTACACGTATTGCCAAATGCATTGAGGTTGACGGACATCATTATGAGAATTTAATGCATTAATGTGATATTTACAGGTTTTCACGCTGTAACAGCATGCGTTCTCAGAAATGATAAGTTCACAAAGGTACATGTATCACATTGGAGCCGACCGAAGTGGCCGAGCGGTTCTACGCGCTACAGTCTGGGACTGCACGACCATTACGGTCGCAGGTTCGAATCCTGCTTCGGGCATGGATGTGCGTAATGTCCTTAGGTTAATTAGGTTTACGTAGTTCTAAGTTCTACGGGACTGATGACCTCAGAAGTTATGTCCCATGGTGCTCAGGACCATTTGAACCATCACATTGGAACAACAGAAATGAAATGTTCAAACGTACCTACGTTCTGTATTTTAACTTAAAAAACCTGCCTGTTGCCAAGTGTTCGTCTAAAATTGTGAGCCATATGTTTGCGACTATTACAGCGCCATCAATCACAATGCGAAAAAAGTGGTCCAACTAAAACATTCATATTTCTTTACGTTATACACGAATATGTAATCAAAAAAGGGGTTGCTATTTTAAAAAAAAGCAGCTGATATCCGTCTGACGTATGGCAGCACCATCTAGCCAACCATAGCGCCATCTGGTTTCCCCCTTCAAGCTAGACAAGTTCCGTTCTTTGTAGTTTTTTCGTTTGACACTTGCTTCGTGAGATATTTGGCCTGGTCACGATCAATGGATCACCCTGTATATGTGATGGTACTGTCACACCATGGAGGTAGAATTAGATATTTGTGATAACATGGAGGCATAGCAGCACTGCTCTCCCTGTCAGTTATTCATGATTGGAGCAGGACAGCCACACACCACAAGGTTGATCCTGTAGTACGGATGTAGATATAGATGTAGACACAGAAATTAGTGCTGCAACTTAGGAAGTGCTTTTTGTACGATATAATCCAGTGTTCTATATTGCCCGATTTTTAACAATATTACAGTTCACTAAGAAAATCAGTAAATCATATAACTAATCTCTGTATCTAATTATTAATCTCTGTATTTATTTAGTACACAATCACGTTAAAATGTGTACACATAATGCATAGCAAGTCGTATACCCCTAGCTTACTTATTTGTTGCATAGTTTATTTCTTAATTTCTTTGCGGTGTTTTTGGGTACTTGCATTGTTTAATTCATAAATTTCGGGCGTATTATAGTATTTGAGAGTTGTAGCATCGGGCTTTAGTGTTTACTTCGTACATTCTTACTTAAATTGCGTGTGAGTTTCGTATAGGAGGTGTAATTTCGAGTTTTAGCTATTGTAATCGTAAATTCAGGCAGATTGTAGCGCAGTCGTTAGGCATTTGTACAGGTTAGTTAACATTCTTTGCATGTTTCCCTTGCGTTATCTAGGCACGGACTCGTGTTTCAGTAACTGTTGTTCAACATCGATTAGAATGGACAGGGACTGTGATTGCTGTGTTCGGAAGAGGGCTCACAGCAGCAAGTGGCGCTGACTTCGGTCGCGCAGCTTGAGGCTGTTGCCAATGGGCACCACTGTGGGGAGCCGACTTGGGTATCACGGGGATGACAACCTCGTCCCGTCTGTCTGCAGATCGGTCTGCCGCTGTGGTTGCCCCGGTTGCTGCCCGCATTGGGGTTGAGCCCTCGCCTGTGGTCGATTGGCAGGTCGTTCCAAGGCGTGGCAGGCAGCGAAAGACGTCCCCAGAGGCTGATCAGAAAGCCTCCCCGGTGCGTCTGACAAACAGGTTTCAGGCACTGTCTCTGGCTGAGCCAGATGCAGCTGCCTGCCCTGTTTCAGAGGATGATTCTCAGCCTTCAAGGTCAGGGCAATCACAGAGGGTGGGCTTATTGGTAGTTGGGAGCTCCAATGTTAGGCGCATAATGGGGCCCCTTAGGGATATGGCGGTTTAGGAGGGGAAGAAATCCAGTGTGCACTCCGTGTGCATTCCGGGTGGAGTCATTCCTGCAGGTGGTGGCACATGTCGGCACTAATGACGTGTGTCGCTTTGGATCTGAGGAAATTCTCTCTGGATTCCAGCGTCTATCTGATTTGGTGAAGGCTACCGGTCTTGCTTATGAGATGAAAGCAGAGCTCACCGTCTGCACCATCGTTGACAGAACCGACTGCGGACCTTTGGTGCAGAGCCGGGTGGAGGGTCTGAATCAGAGGCTCAGACGGTTTTGGGGCCGTGTTGACTGCAGATTTCTTGACTTGCGCCATAGAGTGGTGGGGTTTCGGGTTCCGCTGAATAGGTCAGGAGTTCACTACACTCAGCTGGCGGCTACACGGGTAGCGGAGGCTGTGTGGCGTAGACTGGGCTGTTTTTTAGGTTAGAAGGCCTCGGGAAAGTACGGGGTTGGGTGCAATCTCAAAGGGTGCATGGCAAATACAGGACGTGCTTGGATCAAGGAACAGTCGGAATTGTAGTTGTAAATTGTTGTAGTTGTGCTGGGAAAGTCCCTGAGCTTCAAGCGCTAATAGAGAGCACAGAAGCTGAAATCGTTATAGCTACAGAATGCTGGCTAACGCCTGAAATAAGTCCTGTAGAAATTTTTACGAAGTCTCAGACGGTGTTCAGGAAAGATAGATTAGGCAGAATTGGAGTTTTTGTGTCTGTCAGTAGTGGTTTATCTTGTAGTGAAGTCGAAGTAGATACTCCGTGCGAATTGGTATGGGTGGAGGTTATACTTAACAACCGAACTAAGTTAATAATTGGCTCCTTCTACCGATTCAAATGGTTCAAATGGCTCTGAGCACTATGGGACTTAACATCTGTGGTCATCAGTCTCCTAGAACTTAGAACTACTTAAACCTAACTAACCTGAGGACATCACACACATCCATGCCCGAGGCAGGATTCGAACCTGAACCGTAGCAGTCGCGCGGTTCCGGACTGCGCGCCTAGAACCGCTAGACCACCGCGGCCGGCCCTTCTACCGACCTCCAGACTCCGATGATATAGTTGCAGAACAGTTCAGAGAAAATTTGAGTCTCGTAGCAAATAAATACCCCACTCACACGGTTATAGTTGGTGGGAACTTCAACCTTCCCTCGACATGTTGGCAAAAATACTTGTTCAAAACCGGTGGTAGGCAGAAAACATCTTCCGAGATTGTCCTAAAAGCTTTCTCCGAAAATTATTTCGAGCAGTTAGTCCACGAACCCACGCGAATTGTAAATGGTTGCGAAAACACACTTGACCACTTAGCCACAAACAATCCAGAGCTGATAGACAGCATCATAACTGATACAGGGATTAGTGATCACAAGGTCGTTGTAGCTAGGCTCAATACCGTTACTTCCAAATCCACCAGAAACAAACGCAAAATAATTTTATTTAAAAAAGCGGTTAAAGTGTCACCAGAAGCCTTCCTAAGAGACAATCTCCACTCCTTCCGAAATGACTATGCAAATGTAGACGAGATATGGCTCAAATTCAAAGATATAGTAGCAACAGCAATTGAGAGATTCATACCTCATAAATTGGTAAGAGATGGAACTGATCCCCCGTGGTACACAAAACAGGTCCGAACACTGTTGCAGCGGCAACGGAAATAGCATGTGAAGTTCAGAAGAACGCGAAATCCGGAAGATTGGCTGAAATTTACAGACGCGCGAAATTTGGCACGGACTTCAATGCGAGATGGCTTTAATAGGTTCCACAACGAAACATTGTCTCGAAATTTAGTAGAAAATCCTAAGAAATTCTGGTCGTATGTAAAGTACACAAGCGGCAAGACGCAGTCAACACCTTCCCTGCGCAGTGCCGATGGTACTGTTACCGACAACTGTGCCGCTAAAGCGGAGTTATTGGACGCAATTTTTTCCGAAATTCCCTCACCAGGAAAGACGAATGGAATATTCCAGAATTTGAAACACGAACGGCTGCTAGCATGAGTTTCTTAGAAGTAGATACCTTAGGGGTTGCGAATCAACTCAAATCGCTTGATACGGGCAAGTCTTCAGGTCCAGATGGTATACCGATTAGGTTCCTTTCAGATTACGCTGATAGAATAGCTCCCTACTTAGCAATCATATACAACCGCTCGCTCACCGATAGATCTGTACCTACAGATTGGAAAATTGCGCAGGTCGCACCAGTGTTTAAGAAGGGTAGTAGGAGTAATCCATCTAACTACAGACCTATATCATTGTCGTCGGTTTGCAGTAGGGTTTTGGAGCATATACTGTATTCAAACATTATGAATCACCTCTAAGCGAACGATCTATTGATACGTAATCAGCATGGTTTCAGAAAACATCGTTCTTGTGCAACGCAGCTAGCTCTTTATTCGCACGCCGCTATCGACAAGGGATCTCAAGTTGATTCCGTATTTCTGGATTTCCGGAAGGCTTTTGACGCCGTTCCTCACAAGTGACTTCTAATCAAGCTGCGGGCCTATGGGGTATCGTCTCAGTTGTGCGAATGGATTCGTGATTTCCTGTCAGGAAGGTCGCAGTTCGTAGTAATAGACGGCAAATCATCGAGTAAAACTGAAGTGATATCAGGTGTTCCCCAGGGAAGCGTCCTGGGACCTCTGCTGTTCCTGATCTATGTAAATGACCTGGGTGACAATCTGAGCAGTTCTCTTAGGTTGTTCGCAGATGATGCTGTAATTTACAGTCTAGTAAGGTCATCCGAAGACCAGTATCAGTTGCAAAGCGATTTAGAAAAGATTGCTGTATGGTGTGGCAGGTGGCAGTTGACGCTAAATAACGAAAAGTGTGATGTGATCCACATGAGTTCCAAAAGAAATCCGTTGGTATTCGATTACTCGATAAATAGTACAATTCTCAAGGCTGTCAATTCAACTAAGTACCTGGGTGTTAAAATTACAAACAACTTCAGTTGGAAAGACCACATAGATAATATTGTGGGGAAGGCGAGCCAAAGGTTGCGTTTCATTGGCAGGACACTTAGAAGATGCAACAAGTCCACAAAAGAGACAGCTTACACTACACTCGTTCGTCCTCTGTTAGAATATTGATGCGCGGTGTGGGATCCTTACCATGTGGCATCGACGGAGGGCATCTAAAGGGTGAAAAAAATGGTAGCTCGTTTTGTATTATCACGTAATAGGGAAGAGAGTGTGGCAGATATGATACGTGAATTGGGATGGAAGTCATTACAGCAAAGACGTTTTTGTCGCGGCGAGATCTATTTACGAAATTTCAGTCACCAACTTTCTCTTCCGAATGCGAAAATATTTTGTTGAGCTCAACCAGGTAGGAATGATCATCAAAATAAAATAAGAGAAATCAGAGCTCGAACAGAAAGGTTTAGGTGTTCGTTTTTCCCGCGCGCTGTTCGGGAGTGGAATGGTAGAGAGATAGTATGATTGTGCTTTGATGAACCCTCTGCCAAGCACTTAAATGTGAATTGCAGAGTAATCGTGTAGATGTAGATGTAGATAGTGTTTCAGGAGTCACGCTCTCATGATCTGGCTGTCCATTTAAAAATCGTCAAATGCATATACGTGCAGGCTATCTAGTCAGAAGGCTAACAGCGTGTACCACAGAACTTTGAAATAAAAAGTGTTTTTTAATGCTCTGCTGCACGCCCCTTCATAAATATTATAGACATGTACATAATGCCATGTGTGCATGAAGCGTGCTTACTTTTGTGAATGTGAATGTGCATGCGTGTGTGTGTGTGTGTGTGTGTGTGTGTGTGTGTGTGTGTGTGTTTTCTTTGCTGAAGAAGGATTGGGTCGAAAGTTATAATGTGTAACAGTCTTTTAGCTGTTCATGTCTGCAACTCAACAGGTCATCTTTACGGTGGGTAGCAATCTGATCTATTGGTAATATTGTTGATAACACAACCTGGGGTTTTTATTATTTGACTTTTATTTCTGCCATTTACATGTACAATTTCAAATATAGAAAGTTATTTTTATTTCCGTCAAATGCCTTCTAGTCAGTTGTGACTTTGGATTTTATTTCTTCACTTTGTATAATTTCCACTAGATCTTGAAACATCATGCCATTCTCCATAAATAAATGTGTTTATGTTTGCACGTATTCTTCCACAGTATATTACAGTTAGATGTGGTGTTAGGCCGATATTGTTGAAACTTCACATGTCTTTTCTTTTCAGCATTTGTAATCCTGATCGTTATCAAGGAGTCTGACAACCACTTTCCACTCTCATACGTTTCATTATATATGTGTAAAACATCCATTACTTACATCCAGCCGGCCGCGATGGTCTAGCGGTTCTAGGCGCGCAGTCCGGAACCGCGCGACTGCTACGGTCGCAGGTTCGAATCCTGCCTCGGGCATGGATGTGTGTGATGTCCTTAGGTTAGTTAGGTTTAAGTAGTTCTAAGTTCTAGGGGACTGATGACCACAGATGTTAAGTCCCATAGTGCTCAGAGCCATTTGAACCATTTTTGAACTTACATCCAAGTTCATTGAGCTCTAATGCTAACTCAGTCAATCTGCTTTCCGATTTTTCATTTAATTAGGCAGCTTTAGTACCTCATATACGGAGTGCAGTATATTTTCTCAGCGGATAGCAACATTTCTTATTTTTCACGTGGTTTGCACCACTCGGTTGGTAGGTTGATTTGGGGGAGGGGAACAAACAGCGACGTCACCGGTCCCATAGGATTAGGGAATCCTGGGGAAAGAAGTCGGCCGTGCCTTTTCGAAGGAACAATCCCGGCATTTGCCTTGAACGATTTATGAAAATCGCGGAAAACGTAAATCAGTATGGCCTGACGCGGGTTTGAACCGTCGTCCTGCTGAATATGAGTCCGGTGTGCTAACCACTGCGCCGCCTCTCCCGGTGCTCCCCTCTGTCTGTGTCGACTCGTACAGCTCATAATGGAACAGTTTTTGTTGGTTACCAGAATTTTACATTATGTTTTTGTTTATTATGTTGCGTACAATACATATGGTTCAAATGGCTCTGAGCTCTATGGGACTTAACTTCTGAGATCATCAGGCCCCTTGAACTTAGAACTATTTAAACCTAACTATCCTAAGGACATCACACACATCCATGCCCGAGGCAGGATTCGAACCTGCAACCGTAGCGGTCGCGCGGTTCTAGACTGTAGTGCCTAGAACCCCTCGGCCATACAATATATATTTTTAGCTTTCCTGTGGATAATGCTACACTTACCTCATTTTTCAAACTTGTTAGTAATTGTCTTTCATTCGCTTCGCTTTTATTTTCACGTCTGCTTATAATACCATTATTTATTCTTCTAGAGATTCCTCTGCAGCATCTGATGGAATGTTCTCCCATGTCATTATCTGCTACATATTAACGAATTGTTCTTGCCAGACGGCCACTGTGGCCGAGCGATGATAGGCGCTTCAGTCCGTAACGCGCTGCTCCTACAGTCGCAGGTTCGAATCCTGCCTGAGGCATGGATGTGTGTGATGTTCTTAGTTTAGTTTGGTTTAAGTAGTTCTAAGTTCTAGGGGACTGATGACCTCAGATGTTAAGTGCTTAGAGCCATTTGAACCACTTGTTCTTGCCAAATTTTCCTTTTCCTTGTAACCACATGGTCAAACATCTTCCTTTAGCAATTTGAAGCTGTCACCCTCATCAAGTAATTGAGTATTTAAATACTCTTTCGTTGAGCCCCACTTTACTCTCTTGTACGAAGTATTTGTTTCCAATTAAAAAGTTGTGGTCTCAGTTTGTATCTGTGTTTTGATAAACTTCGGGTGTTGTCGCCAGTTTTCATGTTTCTTTTCTACTAAACTGTAATCAGTTTGGTATCACTCCCTTTCAACTTGAGAAATCTGTGTCTAATGTCTTCTTTTACGGTTCTTGATAAATTTCGTTTGCTGTAACTATCGGAATTTGCCCAATCCCCATGTACTGACTGATTCCTCCGAATACTTAATTCCTTTCTCGTACTGTAGTGGCAAGACACGCTTTATTTTCATTTATAAATGTGACATCTTCTTACAGCATATTTTCTCTCTTCGATGGTATGATGACGTTGATGCACGTGTACTTGCGTTGTTGTGAACCGTTTGTTTCCCTTTACTGTTACTATTTTAATTTCGTCATCAACATACACTGAGGTGACGAAAGTCATGAGATAGTGATGTGCACATACACAGATGGCGGTAGTATCGCGACACAAGGTATAAAAGGGCAGTGGTTTGTCGGAGCTATCATTTTTACTAAGGTGATTCTTGTGAAAATGTTTCCGACGTTATTATGGCTGCACGGCGGGAGTTAAGTCTATAAACGCGGAATGGGAGTTGGAGCTAGGTGCAAGGGACATTCCATTTCTGAAGTTGTTAGGAGTTCGATACTTCGAGACCCACGGTGTCAGCGCTGTACTGAGAACACCAAATGCCACGCAGCGCCTCCCACCAAGAAAAACGCAGTGGTCGACAGCCTTCACTTAACGACTGAGGGCAGCGGCGTTTGCGTACAGTAGGCAGTAATAACAGACCAACAGCACTGCGTGAAATAGCCGCAGAAATTAACGTGGGACGTACGACCAACGTATCCACTCGCACAGTGTGGCGAATTCTGGCGTTACTGGGCTGTGGCAGCAGAGGAACGAAGCGAGTGCCTTTGTTAACATCATGACACAGCCTGCAGCTCCTCTCCTCGGCTCGTGACCATATCGGTTGTAGTCTGGACGACTGGGAAACCGCGGCCTAGTCAGCTGAGTCTGGACTTCCATTTGGAAGAACTGACTTTTGGAAAAATATCATCCACACAATTCCGAACACTGCAAGAGCTGACAAGTGCGAGAATTATCGCACAATCAGCTTAACAGCTCATGCATAAAAGTGGTTGACAAAAATAATATGGATGGAAAAGAAAATTAAGGACGTGTGGCCGCGCGGTTTGAGGCGCCATGTCCACGGACTGCTCGGTCCCTCCCGCCGGAGGTTCGAGTCCTCCCTCAGGCATGGATGTGTGTGTTGTTTTTTTTTTTTTTTTTTTTTTTTTGAAGACGTGTTAGATGACAATAGTTTGGCTTTAGGAAAGGCAAGGGCACGAGAGAGGCAATTCTAACGTTGTTGTAGATAATGGAAGTAAGATTAAAGGAAAATGAAGAAACGTTTACAGGATTTGTCGACCTGCAGAAAGCGTTCAACAATTTACAATGGTGGAAGATGTTCGAAGTTCTGAGAAAAATACCGATAAGCTACGGGCTGAGACGATTAATGTAAAATATGTACAAGAACCAAGAGGGAATAATAAGGGTGGACGACCACCAACGAAATATTCCGATTAAAAAGGGTGTAAGACAGAGATGTAGTCTTTCGCCACTATTGTTCAATCTGTACATCGAACAAGTAATAATGCAAATAAAAGAAACGTTCAGGTGTGGGATTAAAATTCAAGCTGAAATGGTATCAATGATACGATTCGCTGTTGACATTGCTATCCTGAGTGAACGTGTAGAAGAATTACGTGATGTGCTGATTGGAATGAACCGTCTAATGAGTAAAGTATATGTAACTCCAAGAAAGACGAAAGTAATGAGAAGTGGCAGAAATGAGAACATCACGATTGATGGTTACGAAGTAGATGAGGTTAAGGAATTCTGGTATCTAGGCAGTAAAATAACCCATGATGGGCGGAGCAATGAGGACATCAAAAGCCATGGCACTGGCCACTGGCAGAAAGGGCATTCCTGGTCAAGAGAAGTCTACTAGCACCAGACATAGGCCTTAATTTGAGGATGAAATTTCTGAGAATGTACGTTTGGAGCACAGCATTGTATGGTAGTGAAACATGGACTATGGGAAAACCGGGGCAGAAGAGAATCGAAGCGTTAGAGATAAGGTGCTACAGAGGAATGTTGAAAATTAGGTGGACTGATAAGGAAATGTATGAGGAGATTCAGCACAGAATCAGAGAAAATTGAAATATGTGGAAAATACTGAGGAGAAGAACGGTCAGGATGACAGGACATCTTATAAGACATCAGGGAATAACTTCCGTGGTACTAGAGGGAGCTGTAAAGAGTAAAAACTGTAGAAGAAGACAGAGACTGGAATACATCCAACAAATAATTGAGAACGTAAGTTATAAATGCTACTCTCAGAGGAAGATGTCGGCAGGGAAGAGAAATTCGTGGCGGGCCGCATCAAACCAGTGGGAAGACTGATGACTCAAAAAAACAAAATAAAAAGAGAGAGGGAAGAGTTGATAGTAAGGTTAGAGTGCGGCGCAGACCCCACGAAGCCAGGGGGTTCAACAAGGCACTGTGCAGGCTGGTGGTGTCTCTATAAGGGTGTGGACTGAGTTCACATGGAATGGGTTGGGTCCTTGGATACAACTGAAATGATCATTGACTGGAAACGATTATCTTCCGTTGCTTGGCGATCATTTGAAGCCATTCAGAGACTTCATGTTTCCGAATTTCAATGGAATTCTTATGGATGACGATGAGCCCTGTTACAACATTCTGGACAGCGAATGATTTTGCCACCCAGATCACCCAACGTTAATCCCATCGAACATTGATAGTTCATGCACAAACTCCTGCACCGGCAACACTTTCGCAGTTATAGACGCGTGTAGAGGTAGCGTGGCTCAGTATTTCTGTAGCGGACTTAGAACGACTTGTTGTGTTCATGCTTCATCGAGCTAATGCGTTTTGCCGGGCAAGAGGACAGACACTGTATTAGGATGTATCCCATAATTTTTGTCACATCAGTAAACTTGAGCCGCTTATCTAACACTATTCTAACACCCCAATAAAATGGTTCAAATGGCTCTGAGCACTATGGGACTTAACATCTGAGGTCATCAGTCCCCTAGAACTTAGAACTACTTAAACGTAACTAACGTAAGGACATCACACACATCCATTCCCGAGGCAGGATTCGAACCTGCGTCCGTAGTGGTCGCGCGGTTCCAGACTGAAGCGCCTAGAACCGCTCGGCCACAACGGCCGACTAACACCCCAATATTCATATTTTCTTTTTCTATAAGCATAACAGACAATAATCAGTAATATTTATCTCCTCACGTTTCCCCAAATCGCGGCACGTATCACAAGTAAACCTAATCTGTTATGAGCTTCTCTCCTGTGGAACATCACTACTTGCAGCAGTATTGATATATCCCCTCCTGTTAGTCTTAACCAGCCGGTGTGGCCAAGCTGTTCTAGGCGCTTCAGTCTGGAACCGCGCGACCGCTACGCTCGCAGGTTCGAATCCTGCCTCGGACATGGATGTGTGTGATGTCCTTAAGTTAGTTAAGTTTAAGTAGTTCTAAGTTCTATGGGACTGATGACCTCAGATGTTAAGTCCCATAGTGCTCAGAGCCATTTGATTTGTTAGTCTTATTTTCTTCTCCTTTTCCCATTTCCACACGCATGTTTTTCTTGCTTGATTAATAATTTGCCTCAACCCTATCCTAGGGATACAAGTGGAGGAATAACCTAAATTGTTTTTACATAGAAGGCAATTCGTCCTGGTGATATAAAGCAATTACTGCTGTAATGTTAGATTTTCATTTTTTTTGTGATGATCCTTCAGAGCTTTGTTCGCGGCAGCCGTAGCCAACATCGAAACAAAGTGCATAAATTTTGAGTAACGTTTACTGCTTCTGTTAATGCTTAAATGACTAGTTCATAAACTATGATACTATGAACAGAAATGCGTGCTAGATGACAACTGGTGATGAACACGAAGGCCACCCGCAGCATTGGAAATGGGGGGCCCTGGCGGCCGGTTGTTTCCGCCGCAAATACGCCAGGCTGCACGATCCGAAAAATAACATATCCTTCTTTGAAAAACTAATAAATCTGACCGTTGAAGGAGCACTGTCCACGCATATGTACGAGTAGCAACGTCGGCATCATTGTGAAGGGATAAAAAACCGCTTTTCCTTTTCGTGTTAAATGCAACTTCTCGGTTGCCTTTCGTCCTGATCAGACGCATATTCACATTCATTGGTCTTGGGATCAAGTATAGTTAGCAACAGGACATTTTCCTGTCTAAGTTGAGTGGAGAGCATCTGTTTCGTTTAATTTTTTTTTAAAAAGTGTTGAGTAGTTTTGGGATGAGAACAGCCAGGTCTTGCCTGAACGAGACAGAGGGGTAGTAGGTCTAAGTGACACCCTTCACATTTCAAAGAGCGAAAGTACCGACCATGTCACCGGGGTGGTAACACGGAAGCTAATGCCTCTTTGATGGAGGAAGAAAACCTCGATTACAAATTAGACGGTCCTCGAGTTGTATTGGTAGCCCATTGAGGTAAAAAAAAAAACTCTTTACTCATCAGCCTAAAAAAAGAAAAATAGCTCGATAGATTCATTGGATACAGCCCTCAGCAGCGACAGAACCAAGATGGCCTTACAATACAAAGCCAAAGAACAGGACAGAGGACTGGTAGTTAAAAGAGGGAACTGAGACCAGAATAAATCGATAGACATAATCAGTAAAAGGCGCAGAAGAAGAAGAAGAAGAAGAAGAAGACGAAGAGGGATGAAAGTGGCGCCTTCGAAAATATGTTTTTAATTATTCAGTTGAAAGAAACCGTCAGGTAACTATTGTAGGTGAAATAATAACCAATTTTAATTAAACTTAAGAAGACAGAGTTCTATGTCACAGATGTAATCAATATTTGCAAGAAATTATACTTTCTTTTAGAAGAACAATATCATATTACCATTGTAGTCGAAAACCCCAAAATATAAGCTATTACCAATTTCATAACTCACATTTTGATCATTAATGAGCTTCAGTGCCGAAATAGTAACATAATTGTGGAAGCACTGCGGTCTAAGAACGTCCGCAAACAAGACTAGTCTCCCAAGTTAAAGTATTATAGTAGCTTAACTAATTTTGTAATACATAAACAGAAATTGTCAATTGTAGTTTGCGAAATTCAGGCAGATGCGTTATTTTCAGGCTCTTGTTGTTTACGCGAATACGGTTACAAAATGTGGAAAGTTGTAACGTCCCCTTAGAAAAATTTATGAATTACAGTGCTGATAAACCTCTTACGTCATTTGATTTTCAAACAGCTGTGCAGAACTAAACATACTCAGACATTTCTCTCTTTACTTATTCTGATCAACACTAAACAGGCCCACAATATTTTTAGCGCAACGCAATCTGACTTTCAATAAACCCCACCAAAGAATGGCCCTGATTAACAACAACCTATACCTTTCATGAATCACTTACCTCACAAAAATCTTCGTTACTCGAACTACTGCAATACAGCGAGTGCCAATACTGCCAGCTAAATAAAAGATTCTAACTACTGAAGGCACTAACTACTGATAGGCATAGTTAGCAGATGAAAGATTTTGATAGAGAACAAACAATGTATTTACCTTAATATTCAATAGTTCAATAGTCATCATATATATATATATATATATATATATATATATATATATATATATATATATATATATATATACTCCTGGAAATTGAAATAAGAACACCGTGAATTCATTGTCCCAGGAAGGGGAAACTTTATTGACACATTCCTGGGGTCAGATACATCACATGATCACACTGACAGAACCACAGGCACACAGACACAGGCAACAGAGCATGCACAATGTCGGCACTAGTACAGTGTATATCCACCTTTCGCAGCAATGCAGGCTGCTATTCTCCCATGGACACGATCGTAGAGATGCTGGATGTAGTCCTGTGGAACGGCTTGCCATGCCATTTCCACCTGGCGCCTCAGTTGGACCAGCGTTCCTGCTGGACGTGCAGACCGCGTGAGACGACGCTTCATCCAGTCCCAAACATGCTCAATGGGGGACAGATCCGGACATCTTGCTGGCCAGGGTAGTTGACTTACACCTTCTAGAGCACGTTGGGTGGCACGGGATACATGCGGACGTGCATTGTCCTGTTGGAACAGCAAGTTCCCTTGCCGGTCTAGGAATGGTAGAACGATGGGTTCGATGACGGTTTGGATGTGCCGTGCACTATTCAGTGTCCCCTCGACGATCACCAGTGGTGTACGGCCAGTGTAGGAGATCGCTCCCCACACCATGATGCCGGGTGTTGGCCCTGTGTGCCTCGGTCGTATGCAGTCCTGATTGTGGCGCTCACCTGCACGGCGCCAAACACGCATACGACCATCATTGGCACCAAGGCAGAAGCGACTCTCATCGCTGAAGACGACACGTCTCCATTCGTCCCTCCATTCACGCCTGTCGCGACACCACTGGAGGCGGGCTGCACGATGTTGGGGCGTGAGCGGAAGACGGCCTAACGGTGTGCGGGGCCGTAGCCCAGCTTCATGGAGACGGTTGCGAATGGTCCTCGCCGATACCCCAGGAGCAACAGTGTCCCTAATTTGCTGGGAAGTGGCGGTGCGGTCCCCTACGGTACTGCGTAGGATCCTACGGTCTTGGCGTGCATCCGTGCGTCGCTGCGGTCCGGTCCCAGGTCGACGGGCACGTGTACCTTCCGCCGACCACTGGCGACAACATCGATGTACTGTGGAGACCTCACGCCCCACGTGTTGAGCAATTCTGCGGTACGTCCACCCGGCCTCCCGCATGCCCACTATACGCCCTCGCTCAAAGTCCGTCAACTGCACATACGGTTCACGTCCACGCTGTCGCGGCATGCTACCAGTGTTAAAGACTGTGATGGAGCTCCGTATGCCACGGCAAACTGGCTGACACTGACGGCGGCGGTGCACAAATGCTGCGCAGCTAGCGCCATTCGACGGCCAACACCGCGGTTCCTGGTGTGTCCGCTGCCGTGCGTGTGATCATTGCTTGTACAGCCCTCTCGCAGTGTCCGGAGCAAGTATGGTGGGTCTGACACACCGGTGTCAATGTGTTCTTTTTTCCATTTCCAGGAGTGTATATAAGTTCATGATATACAGTATTACAAATTTACTCTTTCTGGTGGAAACACGTCCAGATCGTCCGCTCTCAAAATTCTACTATCTCTCTTCCCACATCCACCACTGCTGGCGGCTCACCTCCAACTGCGCAACGCTACGCGCTGTTCACACCCAACTGCCCAACACCACAATAGCGAATATTCCAACAATGCCAACCAGCCACACACTGCACACAGCACAGCCAGTGATTTTCATACAGATCACTACGTGGCATTACCAACATAAAAACCTAAACAGCCTACTTACAAAGTGAAGTTGAGGATCGCTAGTTTATCATCCAGAACAAGAGCATGTAGACCAGTCATAATGTGGTCAGTCGACTCAATACTGCCGTTCGCATGCATGACAAATAGTATCTTGCTTTGTAATAAATTTATACTGCAGTACCTGCGACAGTTACAATGAATACCAGAAAGCAAAGTGGACAATAACCAGCACTGAGATCCCTTCCGTTTATCCTTGTTTATTCGGAAAGTAATATTGCGTGTATTAAACAGATTATGAGATTACATCCGTTGATCGTAGTGAACCAACTGATCTCAGCCATATCTGTGTGTTGGGTAATCGTTGTGTAAACGTTAGGTCGGAAACGGATAGATGGGTGCCCCATTCGACAAGCCCTGTTGCAACACCCATCCAGTCAACAATCTAAGAACATGGGACTATTCTGATATAATTCCGTATGTACACTGCTGACAACTAATACTGGAACATTATGTAGGTGGCGTGTAACGTACGTCAAATTAGCACGAACTGCACTACGTGTTTGCATATGCAGATGATCAACATTTAGCAGTAAAGTCATCCACATGATTTATATGAGGAACTATACTGAAGCACCAGAAAAACTGGAATAGGCATGCATATTCTACTGCAGAGATATGTAAACAGACACAGGCAGAATACGGTACTGCGGTCAGCAACTGCTATACAAGACAACAAGTTTCTGCTGCAGTTGTTAGATCGGTTACTGCTGCTACAATGGCAGGTTATCAAGATTTAAGTGAGTTTGAACGTTGTATAATAGTCGGCGCACAAACGATGGGACACAGCATCTCAGAGGTGGAGATGAAGTGGGGATTTTCCCGTGCTACCATTTCACTAGTGTATCGTGAACATCAGGAATCCGGTAAAACATCAAATCTCCGACATCGCTACCGCCGAAGAAAGATCCTGCAAGAACAGGACCAACGACGACTGAAGAGAATCGTTCAACGTGGCAGAAGTGCAACTCTTCCGCAAACAACTGCGGATTTCAATGCTGGGTATCAGCTAGTGTCAACGAGCGAACCTTTCAACGAAACACATCGATATGGGCTTTCGGAGCCGAAGGCCAACTCATGCACCCTCGATGAGCGCACGACACAAAGCATAACGCCTCGCTTGGGCCCGTCAACACCCACAATGGACTGTTCATGACTGGAAACACGTTGCCTGGTCGGAAGAGTCTCGCTTCACATTGTATCGAGCGGATGGACGTGTACGGGTATGATGACAGTCTGACGACCACGTGGATCCTGTCAGGAGGGAACTGTTCGAGCTGGTGGAGGCTCTGTAATGGTGTGGGGCATGTGCAGTTGGAGTGATGTGGGCTCCCTGAGAAGTGTAGATACGACTCTGGCATGTGACACGTACGTAAGGATCTGTCTGATAATCTGCATCGTTTCGTGTCCATTGTGCCAAAGCAACGCACTTGGGCAATTCCAGCAGGACAATGCGACACCCCACACACCCATAATTGCTACAGAGTGGCTCCAGGAACACTCTTCTGAATTTAAACACTTCCCCTGGCCACCAAACTCCCCTGACATGAACATAGTTGAGCATATCTGGGATGCCCTGCAACATGCCGTGCAGAAGAGATCTTCCCCCCCCCCCCCCCACCACCCTCGTATTCTTACTGCAAGATTCATGGTGGCATTTCCCTCCAGCACTACTCCAGACATTATTGGAGTCCATGCCACATCGTTTTGCTGCAGTTCTTCGTGCTGGCGGGGTCCCTACACGATATTAGACAGGTGTGCCGGTTCCTTTGGCTCTTCAGTGTATTACGCAGGAGGTTCCTCGTTTGGAGACCACATTTGAACGTCATAGATGTTGTTTATGATGAAATCGCGGAGTATCAAGCCTGTGGTTTATCGATCCGTAATGATTCTGGTTCAAATGGCTCTGAGCACTATGGGACTTAACATCTATGGTCATCAGTCCCCTCGAACTTAGAACTACTTAAACCTAACAAACCTAACGACATCACACAACACCCAGTCAACACGAGGCAGAGAAAATCCCTGACCCCGCCGGGAATCGAAGCCGGGAACCCGGGCGCGGGAAACGAGAACGCTACCGCACGACCACGAGCTGCGGACGTAATGATTCTGCTCACACTGATTGGCATACCAAGACTGTCACGCAAATATGAAACAAAAGAATTCAGAAGGGCTACACTCAACGCCTAGCAGGATCTCAGTAGTCTCACGCGAGTAGCACATGAGGGAGCAGACACATATTGTTAGATCGGAAGAATAGTACGTAAAAGTGTAAGTAGGCTGTTTAGGTTCTCTTACTGGTAACGCCACGTAGCGCTCTGTATGAAAATCACTGGCTGTGCTGTGTGCAGTCTGTGGCTGGGTGGCATTGTTGGAATTGGAGGTGAGCCGCCAGCAGTGGTGGATGTGGGGAGTGAGATGGCGGAGTTTTGAGAGCGGATGATCTGGACAGAGACAGTAAATTTTTAAGACTGAATGTCATGAGCTGATCTACATATTATGACTTTTGAACACTATTAAGGTAAATACAGTGTTAGTTCTTTATCAAAATCTTTCATTTGCTAACTATGCCTATCAGTAGTTAGTCACTTCAGTAGTTAGAATCTTATATTTAGCTGGCGGTAGTGGCGCTCGCTGTATTGCAGTAGTTCGAGTAACGAAAATTTTTGTGAGGTAAGAGATTTTTGAAAGGTATAGGTTAATGTTAGTCAGGGCCATTCTTTTGTAGGGATTACTGAAAGTCAGATTGCGTTGCGCTAAAAATATTGTGTGTCAGTTTAGTGAATGTCTGAGTACGTTCAGTTTTGCTCAGCTGTTTGAAAATCAAATAACATAAGACGTTTATCAGCACAGTCAATCATAAATTTTTCTAAGGGGACGTTACAAAAGTAACAGTTTCACCAACCCAAAGGTGGTTTCAGAACAGCAGTGGTTTAGTAGGCACAGTTTTCGTACCCCAACCTATGAGCTATTACACCTAGGTAGTAATAAGGAACCATACAGATTAACCTGAACTCACAGCCAAAATGCAAATCTTCATTTTTCACTTATTTTGAGTACTGGTACAAGTGAGAGAACTTTCAAGTTAAAGACAACAGTACCGTTTGAGTATCAAATCTCCAACCACTGTATTTGTGGTCTGACATGCAAGCAACTATCCACCGAGCTACAACCGCGTTGTGGTAGGTTGTTACTTTGTGCTCGATATTTGTATTACAAAATTAAATTAAATCACCAGTAAAACAGAGATCATCACGACGTACTGCTGATTCATTATGGTCATATAATCATTTAAAGCACTCATGAGTGACTCCAGCTGTTGTCAGTAGTAGAAGTGCGCCGTTGGAGAAAGAGTCTAGCAGCAAAGTACAATTTCATGGCAGAGCGCAGGAAGCAGGAGTTCATTTTTTGCCTACGTGTGGGATTGGCGAGAAGTCAGTAGAGCATCCCCATGGCAACGTTCCAGAGACGAGGTCATGCTCCAGATTCGCAGGATGTTCGTTATACTCCAGCAATCCGAGAACATGAAAGAAAAGGCGTCAAGTTAGTCTGCTATCTTTAGTCGCATAAAAGGGATTTCTGATCAGTTCCGGTGTTCAGTGTGGCTCTGACATTTAGGTTAAAACGAGGCAGGCATACAAACGAGGTCCTTTGACATAAAACACAAAAGATCTCAAACGCCTTACGAGAACGAAAGGCAACAGGAACTACTTTTCTGCCACTGAGGTTGTACTGACGTCGGCGTCTTGTGTTGCTCCACGATTTGGTTCTCTTCGCGAAATCTTTTCTAATAGTCTTTTCAGATACACTCACCAAAGATAAAAACCTTGGTAACCTGTTTTACGTGACTAAAACATCCCAGTATAGTCTTTTTTGTATGTGGGCCACAGCCGGCATAAATTTCTTAAACTACGTAAATTTCTTAAAAATAGTCACTTTATCGCGTAGGCAGTCCTTTTCCTTTTAAATAACAGTTTATTTCTTTGTTTAGCGCTTAGCTAATTTCGTCCCCTTGGCCTTCATCAAGCTACATCACAATACAAATTTCATTACAATATTTTGTATTGCACACATCACTGCAGGCAAAAATCAGCTTGTAACGGCATCCCTAGAAACAGTTTCGCCCAACCAATGTAGGTACGGAAACAAACTGTCATAGATTACAAGCTCATATTTAAAATCTAAAAAAGTACAGCCTTTTGATAGGTTTGTCATTTTACCAGCAGGCATAGCACGTTAAACTAAGTTAGCGTAACTACTTAAGTGGAAAGAAATAATGTACTCAGCGCATTAAAACTAAACTGGGTGCATATGAACCAATTTATCATTACGATCGTATCGACTCATAGAAGTTTTCAACTGGCAGATTTCTTAATAATTGTCGAAATCATATGCAATTAATATGAACTACATTTCATGAAACTACACTCTTCGAACGTTGCGGTACCTAAAAAAGCAGTAAGAAATGCGGAGTGTTATACAAATGATACACGTAAGGAGACAACAGAGGAATGTGAGGGCTGCCCTTCGCAGCAAAATTAAACTCACCCAAGGTAACGCAATCTTCTATCGTCGGAGTCGGATTCAGAAACGGACAAGAGTAAACCAAGGGAGCTAAACAGAGAAGACAGAAGTAAGTTGAAGTGCTGATAAAAACGTAGCTGGGTTCGTGTAGTTTCTGATCAGCGACACAAAAAAGTCTGTGTTATGGGAAACTTACAGTATAGGAACATTGGTTAATAAATTACAGCGTAGGCAGCAGGAGAAAGACAGGTGTTGCGTATGAACCTTAATGGATGTTGGCAGATACGTGGTTTGTTCAAGAAGAATCGAAACCTGGTTGGCAGAAATACATTTATTGATCTGGAGGCACAGAAGCCTAATCCCCATCAGAGTAGTCTCCTTCGTAATGCATACCTCTGCTGCCGTTCCCATCACTTTTGCAAAGTCTCCTGGAACCCTTTCTGGAATACTCCACGATGTCTTCTCTTGAGACAAATCATGTTCTTTAATGGGCACTGGCAACTTGAAAAATAGTCAAAAGTTACGCGGAGCCATGGGAAAATCGTGACTAACATTAGGAATATTGTGTTTGACGAGGAAAGTCTCTGACAGATGCGCAGTATAAGTGGGCGCTTTACTTTGACGGAGCTGCCGAACTCTAATGCTGCGAAACTGAGATATCACTGGGATAGTCACACAGCGGGGGAAGACCCAACAGTATGTGGAGTCAGGTGTTGGTTCAATGGAGTCCGTGGGAAGACAAAATGAACAACGGACAACACAAAAATAATGACTTCATGGCTTAATGAGGACTATTGGAATACAGTGTAACTGAGAAGCACACCTGTGTGCACAATAGTGGTAAACTAATCCTGGGAACCTTGACCTGCTTTTCAGTTTGAAATAGCAGTTTTAAATTATATACTTAGTTAGTATATACTTTTGAGTTGTTACTTGACATGATCAATTTGGAGATACGCTATCTTTAATTGTTTACGTTTACTGGATCCAGAAAAAAATCCTTTAGTAGTAAAAATTGCCACTTTTCATTTTTATTGATTACTAGTTTCGGCTAAATCTTTTAGCCATCTCCAAACTTGTAATTATCCATAAAACAGCATGTAGGGAAATGGTGTAGTACGAACTACCAGTACAACAGTTCCCGATGTGAATACATACCACTGGGTAAAACTTTCTCTGTGTACAATAACCAACCGATAGGACATGTGGTGTCACCGCCAGACACCACACTTGCTAGGTGGTAGCCTTTAAATCGGCCGCAGTCCGTTAGTATACGTCGGACCCGCGTGTTGCCACTATCAGTGATTGCAGACCGAGCGCCGCCACACGGCAGGTCTAGGGAGACTTCTTGGCACTCGCCCCAGTTGTACAGCCGACTTTGCTAGCGATGGTTCACTGACAAATTACGCTCTCATTTGCCGAGACGATAGTTAGCATAGCCTTCAGCTACGTCATTTGCTACGACCTAGCAAGACGCCAGTATCATTTGCTATTTATCTTGTAATGCATGTACCGTCAGACCGATGTTCACCAATTATGGATTAAAGTTAAGTATTCCAACAGCTACGTACTTTATTTGCTAGACTCAAATCCTTTAACTGTTCTAGACCTCACGCCAGCCTGCGTGAGCTTAAACGCGTGCCTTTCGGCTTCACCTCCTAGTGGCTTGGCTGTCTTGCCAAGTCACAACAGGACACATCGGCGAAAATTTTGTGAAAGCTACATAATTAAATCTTACTACAAAGCTAGATGAAACATTGTAAAATCAGATAAATATACATTTACATCATGAATGAGCATTATGTAACATTCCGTCATCATACTAAAAGAAAAACTGAGACTACATAACTCTTACCTATGACTAAGAGATCGTCGCAACCACTTTGTAATAACTTTGTATCACATAATCTTCACATGTGCAGAGTGAGATCACAAAACACTACGTTGCTCTAGACCCTTCACACCAGTAAACAGTACATAAGTTTAATTCAGTTATTTGAGGATGTCATATCAAGTGTGGAAATATTGCATTACATAGACACATGTGGAGCATGAACAGTAAGGTTTATAGAATGAGTTACTCATAACACGTAGCAACGATGAACGACAAGGTACTCGCTTCGGCAGCACATTTACTAAAACTGGAACGATACAGACTCCGCAGCTCGTGGTCGTGCGGTAGCGTTCTCGCTTCCCACGCCCGGGTTCCCTGGTTCGATTCCCGGCGGGGACAGGGATTTTCTCTGCCTCGTGATGACTGGGTGTTATGTGCTGTCCTTAGGTTGGTTAGGTTTAAGTAGTTCTAAGTTCTAGGGGACTGATGTCCCATAGTGCTCAGAGCCATTTGAATCCATTTGGAACGATACAGAGAAGATTAGCATGGCCCCTGCGCAAGGATGACGCGCAAAATCCTGAAGCGTTCCACATTTTTTAAGATCGTAAGAGATGGAAAAGAGCCACCGTGGTACAACAACCGACTTAGGAAACTGCTGCGGAAGCAAAGGGAACTTCACAGCAAACATAAACATAGCCAAAGCCTTGCAGACAAACAAAAATTACGCGAAGCGAAATGTAGTGTGAGGAGGGCTATTGGAGAGGCGTTCAATGAATTCGAAAGTAAAGTTCTATGTACTGACTTGGCAGAAAATCCTAAGAAATTTGGGTCTTATGTCAAAGCGGCAGGTGGATCAAAACAAAATGTTCAGACACTGTGACCAAAATGGTTCTGAAACAGAGGATGACAGACTAAAGGCCGAAATACTAAATGTCTTATTCCAAAGCTGTTTCACAGAGGAAGAATGCACTGTAGTTCCTTCTATAGATTGTAGCACAGATGACAAAATGGTAGATATCGAAATAGACGACAGAGGGATAGAGAAACAACTAAAATCGCTCAAAAGAGGAAAGGCCGCTGGACCTGATGGGATACCAGTTCGATTTTACACAGAGTACGCGAAGGAACTTGCTCCCCTTGGCAAAAATGGTTCAAATGGCTCTGAGCACTATGGGACTTAACATCTGAGGTCATCAGTCCCCTAGAACTTAGAACTACTTAAACCTAACTAACCTAAGGACATCACACACATCCATGCCCGAGGCAGGATTCGAACCTGCGACCGTAGCGGTCGCGCGGTTCCAGACTGAAGCGCCTTTAACCGCGTGGCCACACTGGCCGGCTTTGCTCCCCTTCTTGCAGCGGTGTAACGTAGGTCTCTAGAAGAGCGTAGCGTTCCAAAGGATTGGAAAAGGGCACAGGTCATCCCCGTTTTCAAGAAGGGACGTCGAACAGATGTACAGAACTATAGACCTATATCTCTAACGTCGATCAGTTGTAGAATTTTGGAACACGTATTATGTTCGAGTATAATGACTTTTCTGGAGACTAGAAATCTACTCTGTAGGAATCAGCATGGGTTTCGAAAAACACGGTCGTGTGAAACCCAGCTCGCGCTATTCGTCCACGAGACTCAGAGGGCCATAGACACGGGTTCACAGGTAGATGCCGTGTTTCTTGACTTCCGCAAGGCGTTCGATACAGTTCCCCACAGTCGTTTAATGATCAAAGTAAGAGCATATGGACTATCAGACCAATTGTGTGATTGGATTGAGGAGTTCCTAGATAACAGAACGCAGCATGTCATTCTCAATGGATAAAAGTCTTCCGAAGTAAGACTGATTTCAGGTGTGCCGCAGGGGAGTGTCATAGGACCGTTGCTATTCACAATATAAATAAATGACCTGGTGGATAACATCGGAAGTTCACTGAGGCTTTTTGCAGATGATGCTGTGGTGTATCGAGAGGCTGTAACAATGGAAAATTGTACTGAAATGCAGGAGGATTTGCAGCGAATTGACGCATGGTGCAGTGAATGGCAATTGAATCTCAATGTAGACAAGTGTAATGTGCTGCGAATACATAGAAAGATAGATCCCTTATCATTTAGCTACAAAATAGCAGGTCAGCAACTGGAAGCAGTTAATTCCATAAATAATCTGGGAGTACGCATTAGGAGTGATTTAAAATGGAATGATCATATAAAGTTGATCGTCGGTAAAGCAGATGCCAGACTGAGATTCATTGGAAGAATCCTATGGAAATGCAATCCGATAACAAAGGAAGTAGGTTACAGTACGCTTGTTCGCCCACTGCTTGAATACTGCTCAGCAGTGTGGGATCCGTACCAGATAGGGTTGACAGAAGAGATACAGAAGATCCAACGGAGAGCAGCGCGCTTCGTTACAGGATCATTTAGTAATCGCAAAAGCGTTACGGAGATGATAGATAAACTCCAGTGGAAGACTCTGCAGGAGAGACGCTCAGTAGCTCGGTACGGGCTTTTGTTAAAGTTTCGAGAACATACCTTCACCGAAGAGTCAAGCAGTATATTGCTCCCTCCTACGTATATCTCGCGAAGAGACCATGAGGATAGAGTCAGAGAGCCCACACAGAAGCATACCGACTTTCCACGAACAATACGAGACTGGAATAGAAGGGAGAACCGATAGAGGTACTCAAAGTACCGTCCACCACACACCGTCAGGTGGCTTGTGGAGTATGGATGTAGATGTAGATGTAGAAAATTCCCGCATCATAGCAGGCTGGACGCTAAACGATGTCTGTCAGAGCTACCATGCAAACAATGTTCCACCAGGTGACGCTACTGGCTGAACATTTATTGAAGCTTAAAAACTACTGAACAATTTAGACTCAGTAGATCAGATTTGGCACAGGATACAACTGTGGTAGTGTCTTACTCACAAATTCCATACAAATTGTACGGATGCCAAGCACAAAGATACGTCACATAGTTTGTCTGTGTGTGTGTGTGTGTTTTCAACCTGGACCTAGAAGCGACGGAGAGGCCCTCAGTGGTTCACAAGCCCGCCCCCCCCCCCAAACAGGTCACAGGAGTCCACCCACCCCACTGCCTCCCCACACCAAACAGGGTTATTGTTTGGTTGACCACCAGTGGACCCACCTGGGAACGTATCATACCAGACGACTGTAGCCCCAAATGTTGCTTGGTAGAGTAATTATGGTGTATGTGTACGTGGAGACATTGTTTGCACAGCAGTCGCCGCTATAGTGTAACTGAGGCGGAATGAGGGGAACCATCCCGCATTCGCAGAGGCAGATGGGAAACCGCGAGGCTGGCCAACACACTAGACATCGACGCTATTCCGCCGGGCGGATTCGTGTGCCAGTGACCGGCACGCCTTCCCGCTCGGGAAGCAGCGCGTTACATCGCGCGGCTAACTAGGCGGGAACTTTAGCTGTGTTTGGCATCCACACAATTTTCCTATTGACTGCCTCTGCCACAGCTGTACGGTACAAAAAAGAAGAAAACCATTCTTATACTGTGCGATCACTGCTTTGTTTCCGTGCCTCCTGTCTATGTGTAATTTGTAAAGAAGATTTGTAACAATATGTTGTCTGTAAAGATAGCATTATCTTTGTGTCTGCATTTGTACAGTATACACTGTTAACTTCTTGAAATCTTTTGCTACTGTGACAATGTATTATACCTGTATGGCTTCTGTTTGGTTGGGACTTCATGTAAGAGTTAATCAATAAGTTGCTTGAGTTTTTTCGTAGAGGTTTTGTTCTTTGATACTCAGTTTATTCTTTGTATGATTGTTAATGCCATCTGGCGTCTCTGACTACATTGGTGTGAGAGTCTTTGTATCAGTGATTTATGTACTCACGTTCCTGAGCTTTGCTTTGTATTTTATTCTAAATATGAGTAGAAAATGCTGTAGTATGGATGAAAAATTTTCATTATTAACGATTCTTATACTGTTTCTTCTTCTCGCCAAATCTGTGTTGTGATGATGATATATCGAAATGCGTAACGGTGAAACTATTAATTTGTGAGGAAGAAATTTGCAAAAGTGTATCCTGTTCTCAGGTGATGGTTCCGGACATGGGTTCCCACACTGCTTGCTTAAGATACCATTTGCAATGTCAGTATATTTTTTTACACCGTCCATAGCTCCCCTAAGAGAAAAACCTTTGTTTTGTATTGCGGCGTAGCTACGTTAAAAAGAAGTCTCATTCTAGTCATATCGAAAAGTCTACCGCGCGTTACTTGCTCTGATAAAAATTTATGATCCAGAAACGTTAATGATACTACAGTATTTTGCAATATCTAACGACATACACAAGAAAAATTACGAAGAGTTTACAATAAAAACACGACATCTACATCTAGATCTAGATCTACATGTATATTCTGCAAATCACACTGAAGTGCCTGGCAGAGGGTTCATCGAACCCCTTTCAAAGTTCTCTATTATTCCAATCTCAAATAGCGCGCGGAAACAATGAACACCTATGTCTTTCCGTACCAGCTCTGATTTCCCTTATTTTATCGTGGTAATCGTTCCGCCCTGTGTAGGTCGGTCTCAACAAAATATTTTCACATTCGGAGGGGAGTTGGTGACTGGAATTTCGTAAGAAGATTCCGTCGCAACGAAAAACGCCTTTCTTTTAATGATTTCCAGCCCAAATCCTGTGTCATTTCTGTTACACTATCCCATATTTCGCGATAATACAAAACGGGCTGCCTTTCACTGAACGTTTTCGGTGTAACCCTGCAGTCCTATCTGGTAAGAATCCCACGGATACCACACCGCGCAACAGTATTCCAAAAGAGGACGGACTAGCGTAGTTAGGCAGTCCCCTTAGTAGCTCTTACATTTTCTAAGTGTCGTGCCAATAAAACGCAGTCTTTGGTTAGCCTTCCCCACAACATTTTCTACGTGTTTTTTTCCAATTTAAGTTATTCGTAATTGTAATACCTAGGTATTTAGTTGAAGTTACGGCTTTTAAATTAGACTGATTTCTCGTGTAACCGAAGTTTAACGAGTTCCTTTTAGCACTCATCTGGATGACCTCACACCTTTAGTTATTTAGGGTCAACTGCCAGTTTTCGCACCGTTTAGATATTTTCTCTAAATCGTTTTGCAGTTTATTTTGATCTTCTGATGATTTTATTAGAAATCATTTATACAGATAAGGAACAGCAAAGGCCTATAACACTACCTTGGGGAACGCCAGAAATCACTTCTGTTTTACTCGATCACTTTCCGTCAATTTCTACGAACTGTGACCTCTCTGACAGGAAATCGCAACTCCAGTCACATAACTGAGGCGATATTCCATAAGCACGTAATTTTACTACGAGCCGCTTGTGTGTTACAGTATCAACGCCTTCCGGAAATCCAGAAATACGGAATCGATCTGAAATCCCTTGTCAATAGCACTCAGCACTCTACGTGAATAAAGAGCTATTTGTGTTTCACAGGAACGATGTTTTGTAAACCCATGTTAACTGTGTGTCAATAGACGGTTTCGTTGGAGGTATCTCATAATGTTCGAACAAAATATATGTTCTAAAATCCTGCTGCAATCGACATTAACGATATGGGCCTGTAATCTAAGTGGATTACTTCTACTACCTTTCTTGAATATTTGTGTGACCTGTGCAACTTTCCAGTCTTTGGGTACAGATCTTTCGTCGAGCGAATGGTTGTATATGATTGTTAAGTATGGAGCTAAAGAATCAGCATACTCCGAAAGGAACTTAATTGGTAAACAGTCTGGACCAGAAGAGTTGCTTTAATTAAGTGATCTGAGTTGTTTCACTACTCAGAGGATATTTATTTCTACGTTACTCACATAATTGTGGAATATTTACTTATTTTGCGAAGGCATTTTGGAAGGCTGTGTTTAGTAACTGTGCTTTGGCGGCACTGTCTTCGCTAGTATCTCCATTGCTATCGCGCAGACTAAACATTGATTGTTTCTTGCCGCTAACATACTTCACATACGACCAGAATCTCTTTGGATTTTCTGCTAAGTTTCGAGACCAAGATTTCGTTGTGGAAACTGTTATAAGCGTCTCGCATTGACGTCTGCACAAAATTTCGAGCTTCTGTGAAAGATCGCCAATCTCGGGTATTTTGCGTCTGCTTAAAAATGGTATGTTTGTTTAGTTGTTTCTGCAACAGTGTACTAACCCGTTTTGTGTACCAAGGAGGATCAGCTCTGTCGTTTGTTAATTTATTTGGTACAAATCTCTCAATTGCTGCTGATACTATTTCTTTGAATTGAAGCCACATCTGGTTTACATTTATATTATTAATTTGGAATGAGTGGAGTTTCTCTCACAGGAAAGCGTCAAGTGAATTTTTATCTGCTTCTTGAATAGGTATATTTTTCACTTATATTTCGAGGATTTGGATATTACAATATTCAATCTCGTCACGACAACCCTGTGTTCACTAATCCCGGAGTCGGTTTTGTTGATCGTTACTAACTCAGGATTATTTGTTGCTAAGAGGTCAAGTGTGTTTCCACAACCGTTTGCTATTCGCGTGGGCTCATGAACTAACTGCTCGAAATAATTTTCAGAGAACGCGTTTAACACAATTTCGGATGATATTCTATGCGTACCTACGGAATTAAACATATATTTTCGACAACATATCGAGGGTAAATTAAAGTCACCACCAACTATTATCGTATGAATCGGGTACGTGTTTGAAATCGAGCTCTAGTTTTCTTTGAACCTTTCAGCAACTGTATCATCTGAACTGGCAGGTCAGTAAAAGGGTCCAATTATTATTTTATTCCGGGTGCCGACAATGACCTCTGCCCATACTACGTCACAGTGAGTATCTACTTCAATTTCGCGACAGATTAAGCTACCCCTGATAGCAACAAACACGCCACCGCCAACTGTTTTTAGCCTATCCTTTCGGAACATCGTTAGGTTCTTCGCAAAATTTCGGTTGAGCTTATATCCGACTTTAGCCATCTTTCAGTGCTTATAACAATTTCAGCATCGGCGCTTTCAGTTAGAGCTTGGAGCTATGGTACTTTCCCAACACAGCTACGACAATTTACAACTGTTAAACTAATGGTTCCTGTATCTACGTTTCTCCTGTGTTCAGCCTGCACCCTTTGTGACTGAAGCCCTTCTTGTGTTTTCCCGAGACCCTCTAACCTAAAAAACCGCCCAGTCCACGCCATAAAGCCCTTGCTACCCGTGTAGCCGCCTCCTGCGTATAGTGGACACCTGACCTTTTCAGCGGAACCCCAAACCCAACCACCCTTTGGCGCAAGTCAAGAAATCTGCAGCCTACCGGTCGCAGAACCGTCTGAGCCTCTGATTCAGGCTCTCCACTCGGCTCTGCACCAGAGGTCCGCAATCGGTCCTGTCGACTATGCTGCAAATGGTCAGCTCTGCCTTCACCTTGCAAGCAAGCCACTTGAAACCTGAGAGAATCTCTTCTGATCCAAAGTGACACACATCATTGGTACCGACGTGAGTCACCACCTACAGCTGGCTGCGCCCTGTGCTTTTAATGGCATCCGGGAGGACTTTTTCCACAACTGGAATGACTCCACCCGGTATGCACACGGAGTGCACTTTGGTTTTCTTACCCTCCTTGTATGCCAAGTCCCTAAGGGGCCCCATAACGAACCTAACGTTGGAGCTCTCAACTACCAATAATCCTACCCTCTGCGATTGCCCGGATCTACATCTAAATTGATACTCCGCAAGCCACCCATCGGTGTGTGGCGGAGGGCACTTTCCGTGCCATTGTCATTACCTCCCTTTCCTATTCCAGTCGCGTATGGTTCGCGGGAAGAACGACTGCCGGAAAGCCTCCGTGCGCGCTCGTATCTCTCTAATTTACATTCGTGATCTCATCGGGAAGCAATATATTCGATACCTCATCCAGAAACGCACCCTCTCGAAACCTGGACACCAAGCTACACCGCGATGCAGAGCGCCTCTCTTGCAGAGTCTGCCACTTGTGTTTGCTAAACATCTCTGTAAAGCTATCACACTTACCAAATAACCCTGTGACGAAACACGCCGATCTTCCTTGGATCTTCTCTATCTCGTCTGTCAAACCGATCTGGTATGGATCCCACACTGATGAGCAACACTCAAGTATAGGTCGAACGAGTGTTTTGTAAGCCACCTCCTTTGTTGATGGACTACATTTCCTAAGGACTCTCCCAATGAATCTCAACCTTGAACCCGCCTTACCAACAATTAATTTTATATGATCATTTCACTTCAAGTCGTTCCGTACGCATACTCCCAGATATTTTACAGAAGTAACTGCTACCAGCGTTTGTTCCGCTATCACAATCATACAATAAAGGATCCTTTCTATTTATTCACAATACAATACATTTGCCTATGTTAAGGGTCATTTGCACTCCATGCACCAAGTGCCTATCCACTGCAGATCTTCCTGCATTTCGCTGCAAATTTCTATTGCTGCAACTTCTCTGCATACTACAGCATCATCCCTGAAAAGCCACATGGAAGTTTCGAAACTGGGTTGGCCACCGGTGAGGACAGATCGGAGGGCTCTGACGTGCTGAAGTGCAGGCTGAGTGGTTTCCTCTGAAACAGGACTGGCGACAAATCGGGGAGGCCTTACGTGCGGCCGCCTGGGAATTCTTTCGCCGCCTGCTTCACCCCGGGGCGCCGCCCCACGCGACCATAGGTGAGGGGTCAGGCTCAGTGCGAGCAGTAACTGGGTTGGCCACCGGTGAAGACCTGATCGGAGGACTCTGAAGCGCTGGACGTCCGTTGGATCCCCACGTCCGGCCCGCAACAGTGGTGCCCATCCACTGCAGCCTCAAGCTGTGTAACCGAAGCCATCACAGCCTGAGGCTGAGAGCGAAGTGTAACCAACTTGGCTCGCATCCGCACACAACAATCGCAGTCAATGTCCAGAGCAAGAACCGTGGAAAACGAAACGATGCAGATAAAAAGACTATTTGCAACTGCTGCGCAAATCTACTGCCCTAACGAAAACGCACGAACTGTATCTAGTAATACGCCCTTATTAAAAACCCTAACAACCGAAGCACTCAGGCGAAACTAAATAATTTGCCCCTGATTAGCAACTTTTAATATGCCACGAAATCGGTTTACTTTCTGATGCCAACGAAAACGCGAGAACTGTGGCTATTAGGTGTTGAATTTATACACAGATACTCAAACTAAACTATCGAAGCACACAGACGATATAATAAAATTCGCTCCAGGTTAGGAACTCCTAAATATTACAAAAGCGGTTACTTCTCTCTTTCTGTGTCTGTCTCGGTGGACTACTTCTGCACAACAGAACGAGCCAACGAATTTTTTGGGTCTAGAATATTTTCCGTTCCAAGTAACTCATGCACGGATTTGTGGCATCGTGCCAGCAGAATTTGAGTGTAACTGTTTACTGGTCACCGCTTATGACCTTACACTGCGACCAGTTTCATGAGAATCCGTCACCTCAGCATAAGTGGAGGCGCACCTAAATACGGACACTGAGCTTCGTCGTAAGGCAGAAGCAGCTGGTTCTCTGTGCAGACTCATGGAAAACGAGGAGGAATGGTTTGATCAGTAGCCGTAACAGATGTTTCTGGTCTCAAACGAATCCTACTGTAAACTTCACTACCACTTTCTGCACCTATTTCGTGAATACACACATGCCTATTACACTCCTGGAAATGGAAAAAAGAACACATTGACACCGGTGTATCAGACCCACCATACTTGCTCCGGACACTGCGAGAGGGCTGTACAAGCAATGATCACACGCACGGCACAGCGGACACACCAGGAACCGCGGTGTTGGCCGTCGAATGGCGCTAGCTGCGCAGCATTTGTGCACCGCCGCCGTCAGTGTCAGCCAGTTTGCCGTGGCATACGGAGCTCCATCGCAGTCTTTAACACTGGTAGCATGCCGCGACAGCGTGGACGTGAACCGTATGTGCAGTTGACGGACTTTGAGCGAGGGCGTATAGTGGGCATGCGGGAGGCCGGGTGGACGTACCGCCGAATTGCTCAACACGTGGGGCGTGAGGTCTCCACAGTACATCGATGTTGTCGCCAGTGGTCGGCGGAAGGTGCACGTGCCCGTCGACCTGGGACCGGACCGCAGCGACGCACGGATGCACGCCAAGACCGTAGGATCCTATGCAGTGCCGTAGGGGACCGCACCGCCACTTCCCAGCAAATTAGGGACACTGTTGCTCCTGGGGTATCGGCGAGGACCATTCGCAACCGTCTCCATGAAGCTGGGCCACGGTCCCGCACACCGTTAGGCCGTCTTCCGCCCACGCCCCAACATCGTGCAGCCCGCCTCCAGTGGTGTCGCGACAGGCGTGAATGGAGGGACGAATGGAGACGTGTCGTCTTCAGCGATGAGAGTCGCTTCTGCCTTGGTGCCAATGATGGTCGTATGCGTGTTTGGCGCCGTGCAGGTGAGCGCCACAATCAGGACTGCATACGACCGAGGCACACAGGGCCAACACCCGGCATCATGGTGTGGGGAGCGATCTCCTACACTGGCCGTACACCACTGGTGATCGTCGAGGGGATACTGAATAGTGCACGGTACATCCAAACTGTCATCGAACCCATCGTTCTACCATTCCTAGACCGGCAAGGGAACTTGCTGTTCCAACAGGACAATGCACGTCCGCATGTATCCCGTGCCACCCAACGTGCTCTAGAAGGTGTAAGTCAACTACCCTGGCCAGCAAGATCTCCGGATCTGTCCCCCATTGAGCATGTTTGGGACTGGATGAAGCGTCGTCTCACGCGGTCTGCACGTCCAGCACGAACGCTGGTTCAACTGAGGCGCCAGGTGGAAATGGCATGGCAAGCCGTTCCACAGGACTACATCCAGCATCTCTACGATCGTCTCCATGGGAGAATAGCAGCCTGCATTGCTGCGAAAGGTGGATATACACTGTACTAGTGCCGACATTGTGCATGCTCTGTTGCCTGTGTCTATGTGCCTGTGGTTCTGTCAGTGTGATCATGTGATGTATCTGACCCCAGGAATGTGTCAATAAAGTTTCCTCTCCCTGGGACAATGAATTCACGGTGTTCTTATTTCAATTTCCAGGAGTGTATATGGAAAACGTCTTATTCATTGCCCCCGACTTTGTCGATTTCTACCAACATTTTTACGGCTGTCGGACACACTGAGAGGTGGTAGTATAGACTAATTCGTATAAAACATTCCATGTGACATGTGTCCAATTTTTATTGATTACAGAGATATAGCTGGTTACAGAGATAAGTTTTCAATTTCTACTGTTGGTACTCTGGTCGCTGCAGGTTTACATATCGACTGCTATTTTTGTTTTGAAGGTAAAGTTGTGTAGCTGCGCTTGAGTTTACATAACTGAATTTTTCAGCTGTGGTTATGACAGTGATTTGTTGACCTATTCTACTCTATCGTCTAAGCAAAGAACACCTATTTACAAGGGGGTGTTGAAAAGTAATGCCTCTGAATTTTTTTGTTGAAACTGTTACAGCTTTTTAAAGGAAACAAACGTTATTAACATTATGCATATTTATTCTTCATTCCTAGATATTTTCAGTCCTCTGCTTCCGGAAGGCTTCAAATTGCAGCGTGTAATATGGCGGCGTGTAAACTAACTACGTCGGTGCGTGAGAAACAGGGTACTGTTATTGAGTTTAGAATTCGTGGAATTCGTCCACACATGGCGCACCCTCTCTCTCAGCAGGAAAACGCTAGACCAAACGCGAGCGGTGTGACATCTGCAACAATCCGATGAGCTGTGTTCATTGTCGTCGATCATCCTCCATATTAGTCCCGACGTAGCCCCATGAAATTTTTATTTGTTTCCAGAACTTAAGCAAGATCTTCGAGGACTTCACTTTCATAGTGATGAAGCGGTGCGAGGAGGGGTGAGATTTTAGCTCTATCATCAAAGTCAAACATTCTACATTGACGATATGAAAAAACTAGTCTCCCGTTGGGAGAAATCTGTTTGTCGTCAGGGTGGCTATCTTGAGCAATAAATATCTAGTGGTGAAGAGTAAAGATGTAATATATTAATTACGTATGTTTTATCTAAAAACCTTTAAGAGTTTTCACATAAAGATTTCGGCTGCATTACTTTTCAGCACGCCCTCGTACAAGTGCTTAGAATGCCGATACCGTATTGTTGTAACGGTTTTGTAACGAAAACACTGCCGCTGCTTGTAGGCAGCACATGTTTCACTAAGCCGCGAGAGATTGGTGTGCGTCCAGTATCAGAGTTCATCTGGAAGTTCAAATGAACAGAATGTAGATAAAGTAGAAGACGTTATTCAGGTGGAAAATCTCAGTGCTTCGACAACCAGACACAGAATATCTACACGTAATGGTGTTGCACGTACGACAGTATACTGGACGTTGGGTGTGCACAGCGTCTCTCCATACCGTTACCAGACGATAAGAAGATAGACGACTGGTATTTCCCTGCTGGTTAATTGTAGCTCGGCGAATAATCCAGCTAATAAACGATATCAATCAAACTGGCAACTAACATCTCTTGTCCGACAAAAACCCATATGCCTATGTGGTGGAACACATAGTTGCTGATACTGAAGTGTTTTGAGCATCTTTGTAACGCTTTCGGGTCACCTAAAGGATCCCATGTCCAAATTTGCCGCTCTTCATCGAATCTTCTCTATCTCTTCTGTTGATCCTAATCTGTGAGCGTCCCAAACTGATGAACGATGTTCAAGGATTGATCGAGCAAGTATTTTGTAAGCCACTTCTTTCGTGCATGAATCACATTTAATGAAAAGCCGCTTCAGTTGTAACGGGTTCTATGTTATGTCCACGACTGGTTTCGTCCTTTTCAGTCAGGCCATTTTCGAGTGGATCTGAAACCGAAATTGATAACGCATAGTGTGATTGATATACAGTGTGGTCAGAAACAATGTGAAAACGTTTTAAGAATGTTCCGGGGGATGTTGTACTGAGAAATAACTGTTACGAAAAAAGCCGACACGTTGCAGCGTTTCTGAGTTATTTACACTCCTGGAAATTGAAATAAGAACACCGTGAATTCATTGTCCCAGGAAGGGGAAACTTTATTGACACATTCCTGGGGTCAGATACATCACATGATCACACTGACAGAACCACAGGCACATAGACACAGGCAACAGAGCATGCACAATGTCGGCACTAGTACAGTGTATATCCACCTTTCGCAGCAATGCAGGCTGCTATTCTCCCATGGAGACGATCGTAAAGATGCTGGATGTAGTCCTGTGGAACGGCTTGCCATGCCATTTCCACCTGGCGCCTCAGTTGGACCAGCGTTCGTGCTGGACGTGCAGACCGCGTGAGACGACGCTTCATCCAGTCCCAAACATGCTCAATGGGGGACAGATCCGGAGACCTTGCTGGCCAGGGCAGTTGACTTACACCTTCTAGAGCACGTTGGGTGGCACGGGATACATGCGGACGTGCATTATCCTGTTGGAACAGCAAGTTCCCTTGCCGGTCTAGGAATGGTAGAACGATGGGTTCGATGACGGTTTGGATGTACCGTGCACTATTCAGTGTCCCCTCGACGATCACCAGTGGTGTACGGCCAGTGTAGGAGATCGCTCCCCACACCATGATGCCGGGTGTTGGTCCTGTGTGCCTCGGTCGTATGCAGTCCTGATTGTGGCGCTCACCTGCACGGCGCCAAACACGCATACGACCATCATTGGCACCAAGGCAGAAGCGACTCTCATCGCTGAAGACGACACGTCTCCATTCGTCCCTCCATTCACGCCTGTCGCGACACCACTGGAGGCGGGCTGCATGATGTTGGGGCGTGAGCGGAAGACGGCCTAACGGTGTGCGGGACCGTAGCCCAGCTTCATGGAGACGGTTGCGAATGGTCCTCGCCGTTACCCTAGGAGCAACAGTGTTCCTAATTTGCTGGGAAGTGGCGGTGCGGTCCCCCACGGCACTGCGTAGGATCCTACGGTCTTGGCGTGCATCCGTGCGTCGCTGCGGTCCGGTCCCAGGTCGACGGGCACGTGCACCTTCCGCCGACCACTGGCGACAACATCGATGTACTGTGGAGACCTCACGCCCCACGTGTTGAGCAATTCGGCGGTACGTCCACCCGGCCTCCCGCATGCCCACTATACGCCCTCGCTCAAAGTCCGTCAACTGCACATACGGTTCACGTCCACGCTGTCGCGGCATGCTACCAGTGTTAAAGACTGCGATGGAGCTCCGTATGCCACGGCAAACTGGCTGACACTGACGGCGGCGGTGCACAAATGCTGCGCAGCTAGCGCCATTCGACGGCCAACACCGCGGTTCCTGGTGTGTCCGCTGTGCCGTGCGTGTGATCATTGCTTGTACAGCCCTCTCGCAGTGTCCGGAGCAAGTATGGTGGGTCTGACACACCGGTGTCAATGTGTTCTTTTTTCCATTTCCAGGAGTGTAGAATAGAAGTTGCCCAATGAGGTCGTTGCGTGCTCGAATTCGAAGACTTACACGCGCTAATATGTGGTAATGCCCAGACATCTCTGGGTGCGTGAGTTGCAACTTGTTGAAATTGTCATTACCCACAAAAATGTGCGTTTTTCGGAAGGCAGAAGTTTAAACTAGATGAGCAAAAGCTGTCTGTGGAAGGTTGCTTGAATTTGCAAGCGTGACGATATGATTGGTTGACTTCAGTCCTACGTGCGGTAGCGTTCTCGCATCCCGCGCCCGGGTTCCCGGGTTCGATTCCCGGCGGTGTCAGGGATTTTCTCTGCCTCGTGATGACTGGGTGTTGTGTGATGTCCTTAGTTAGGTTTAAGTAGTTCTAATTTCTAGGGGACTGATGACCATAGATGTTAAGTCCCATAGTGCTCAGAGCCATTTGAACCATTTTTTGACGTCAGTCCTAAACAACTCGGGAACAGCGTAACGTATCAATTTTGTTTCCGTAACGATTATTTCTTGGCACAATCTCTCCTGCGACACTCTTACAAGTTTTTACAGACTGTTTATGACCACCCTGTATGATTTTTTTCCATAGCACGAGAGGAAAAAACAAATCATACTCATGTACGGTATAACTACAGAAAGATTATATGCTTACACTGTACTGCTGACGAGCAACGTCAAATGGTAAACAAATAGTAAAAGGCACACGGATTCAAATGTTATCTGCCCAAAAATCAGTGTGTCATTGTCATAAAAACTGTGCAGTTCGATACATTAAAAGCGTTGGCATGTTGTAACTTGAAAGCAGTCATATTATGACATTTTTGAAATTTTATATTTCATCTCAGCGGAGTGTATTGAGGGGGGGGGGGGGGGGAGGGGCGCTTGTTTGGGGGAGGAGACCAAACAACGAGGTTCAAATTCACTATGGGACTTAACATCTGAGCTCATTAGTCCCCTAGACTTACAACTACTCTAAACCTAACTAACCTAAGGACGTCACACACTTCCATGTCCGAGGCAGGATTCGCGCCTGCGACCGTAGCAGCAGGGCGGTTTCCGCCTGAAGCGCCTAGAACCGCTGGGCCACAACCGCCGGCAAACAGCGAGGTCATCGGTCTCATCGGATATGGGAAGGAGGGGGAAGAAAATAGGCCTTGCCTTTTCAAAGGAACCATCCCGGCGTTTGCCTGGAGCGGTTTTAGGGAAATCACGGAAAACCTAAATCAGGCTGGCTGGACGCGGTATTAAACCGTCAACCCCCGAATGCGAGTCCAGTGTCCTAACCACTGCGGGAGTGTAAGGCTACGTTCTTCACAACTAAGTTAATACAAGATGGTCACACGAAAACGATCTCGCAATTAATCGTAGGATGAAGGAATCTTTTTTTAGAAATACACTGTGTGATCATAAGTATCCGGACACTCCGAAAAAACATACGTTTTTCATACTAGGCGCATTGTGCTGACACCTCCTGCCAAGGACTATACGTCGGCTACGTCACTAGTCATTACACATCGTGACAGAGCAGAATGGGGCTCTCAGCGGAACCCACGGACTCCGAACGTGGTCAGGTTATTGGGTGAGTCATACGGCTGTACGCGATATTTCCACATTTCTAAACATCCCTCGACCCTTGTTTCTGATGTGACTGTGAAGTGGAAACATGACAGGACTCGTACAGGCCGACCTCGTCTCAGAGAGATCGCCGACAGTTCAAGAGGGTGGCTATGTGTAATAGGCAGACATCTATCGAGACCACCACACAGGAATTCCAAACTGCGTCAGGATCCACTACAGTTAGGCGGGTGGTGAGAAAACTTGGATTTCATGGTCGAGCGGCTGCTCATAAGCCACACATCACGCCAGTAAATGCCAAATGACGCCTCGCTTGGTACAAGGAGCGTATAAATTGGACGACTGAACAGTGGGAAAACGTCGTGTGGAGTGATCGGTATACGATGTGGCGATCCGATTGCAAGGTGTGGGTAAGGCGAATGCATGGTGAACGTCATCTGCCAGCGTGTGTAGTGCCAACAGTAAAATTCGGAGGTGGTGGTGTTATAGGGTGGTCGTGTTTTTCATGGATGGAGCTTGCACACCTTGTTGTTTTGCGTGGCACAATCACAGCACAGGACTACACTGATGCTTTTAAGCACATTCTTGCTTCCCACTGTTGAAGAGCAATTCTGGGATGGCGATTGCATCTTTCAACACGATCGAGCACCTATTTGTAAAGCACGGCCTATGGCGGAGTGGTTACACGGCAGTAACATCTCTGTAATGGACTGGCCTGCACAGAGTCCTGACCCGAATCCCGTAGAACACATTTGGGATGTTTTGGAACGCCGACTTCGTGCCAGACCTCACCGAACGACATCGATACCTCTCCTCAGTGCAGCATTCCGTGAAGAATGGGCTGCCATTCCCCAAGAATCCTTCCAGCACCTGATTGAACGTATGCCTGCGAGAGTGGAAGCTGTCATCAAGGTTAAGGGTGGGCCAACACCGTGCTGAATTCTAGCATTACCGATAGTGGTCGCCACGAACTTGTAAGTCATTTTCATATACACTAAGAAACACCCATTTTTTGGACATTTGTTGCGACGGTATTGGCAACTTCCTTTGAAGGAACACCACAATGTCTAGCTGTGCCTAAATTTGTAAACATGCTCTTGTAAATATCCCACGTTGCATCCAAGACTCACCAGCGCCCTCTCAGTATCTAATGGTTTAACTCTGGTCCGCTCATGTTAGAGGACGTAATTTTACATTCGACTGGGACGCACAGTCCACTAGGAGTATTTTTATTAAGCCTAAAAAATTACTTTTGTCTTTTTAGCAGTAAAGTACGCAATTCGAAATTACGAAAATGACAGAATATAGCTCATTTTACGCTAAAGAATGGTAATATTCGTAATGTATCGAACTGCACAGTTTTTATGATCGACGTGCCAAATTTTTAGGAGATATGTTCGGACACATGACATTTAAATCCGCCTGACTATGGTACCTGGAATCTGCATTAAGTAGTCTGGCTGGAATATGATGTTGAATAACTAACTTTCACTGAACAGAGACTTGTCATTCGTAGCTGACGATTAAGCTGGGGCAGGAGTCCCACTTTCGTCAATGACGAAATCCGCTGCAGTTGCAAAAATCATTTTTTCTAAAAAGGAAAGCACTACCACGCAACTGGACATATGTTCCATTTTCAGGAACATATTGAAATGTGAGTCCTCAAAGGATGCATAACTAAGGTTACAACTCCAATCTCACTGAAGCATCCTTTTTGTACTCAAATTTGAATATGCACCTGAAGATGAGGACATATGTCCCGAAACCAGGTAGTGCCCAATGTAAGTCCCTACTTCCCTCGCAAATGCACTTTACTTTTCCAGAACTCTCCTTACAAATCCAAGCCTTATATTTATCCTCCCCTTCCCCCTCACCCCCACTACTAAATTTATCAGTTGGGCAGATTTTTAATTTTTCCTGTAAATATTTGAATGATGTGATGTGTTCCAAAATCTTCTTTTGATGACAGATTTCTGACACCGAATTTTCCACCTTCTCCGTTGTTGGTCAGACCCGTTGTAGCTCTTTGATACCGAACATTTTCCCATACCCCACACAGTGCAATGTGAAGCTCTAAGCGCAAACAGTAACAAAGTGCCGGGACAAAGAGCACGCTCCTATTAATGCCAATATGAATGTAAAATACGTGGCACTATAAATGTGAAATGAAAGAAATTGTGTTAGGGAGACAGAGCATTTAATGCGAGACAATAAACCTGCTGCCGAACGGGAGCAGTAAAACACGGATTAGGAGGGCAAAGGACCGAATTAGTTCGCCGCGGCGCGAGTTGCGCGGGTAGCCGAGTCTGCCGGGGGCGCTTAGTACGCCGGCGGCGGGGCGACGGCAGCGCCGCTGCACGGCGCGGTGGTCGCGGGCACTAGGGCGGCCGGCGCCGTCTGCGGCCGTCACTCGCGCTGCGGCAGTTGACGCGGGCAGCCAGCCAGGCAGCTGAGGGGAGCGACGCGGCGCACACCCGGCAGCAGACCTCTCTGCCCCTGACGCGAGTCTCTGAGCGGCGCGCGCGCGAAAGGTGAGCGGCGGCGACGCTCTGCGATGTGTCAGGCCCCCTGAAGGGGGCTGCAAGGCACTTTCAAATACTATTATTATCCTCCTTAAAAATTCCTTAACAAGATTCATTAAAAAATTACATTCGATAAAGAAAACTGTAATAACTGATTTTTTTCTTAATTTCGATGACTGATTTATAATCGTGTTTGCGAAATAAATATTTTTTTCTTTCTGGATCCACCTGTTTTGTGTAATACTAAGCCTTTTTCCTTCTATTTGTCAAGCAGACATCTAATAATTCATTTCTGAGAACAAGTAGACCTTTAAACTATATTCTAAAAGTACGTGTTAAATTTCAGGAAGAACTCAGTACATTTGCCTTCATTTGCTTTATTTTCTTTGTTAAATTTTTTATTTTTAGTCTGACATGACATACCGTTTCCTTCAGATACACTTTTAAGACTTAGTTTATGCCAAGTACTGGAGACCACAGTGTAGTCATGGAGAAATGTATGAACCTGTATTAGACGTACATAAATCCCACGTAATTTTTTTGGGTTATTTCTTTCCTCGATATGTTACACGCTGTTTTCATAAACTTTTTCTGTTTGCCTCACCTTACTGTCTTATTGGTATCGATGACATCCACCAGCAAATAATTGCTTTCAGAATGCATCTATATATCTGTTCGTGACTGGGCGTTGACGGCAGTACCATTGTCACAGTGCTGTGCTATGAAAAAAGATCTAGGAAAAGAGTTTTCGTGAAAGTTGCACACAGCATACTAGAGGAAAATCTTATAACGAGACAAATATAACTAAAAGTTGGCTCCTACGTATACAAATGCTAACTTATCCACGAAGATATTTGTTTTGGGACAAAGAATGTGATTATTTCATCCTCAACTTATAAGTTACGTACCGACATTTCTTATAAAAAGTTTAATAAAATGCCACTAAACAAATTGAATCATAAACAAGCTACAAGTAGAAATGAAAGTGTGTCTAGAAGATGTAAATGTTGTAATCCATGATAATTGTATTTAAGATGTATAAGAGTTAAGTAATTAAATAGTACGATACTAATTAACTACGGCCTCGCAAATAATGTGCATTCTGCGATTATCAATCTGTTGTCTGGTTTATTTGGTAAGGTAGGGTTGGGACCGTTTGGAAAACAATTTATGGATGAAGTAGTAATTCCAAATCGTTAATATGACAATGTACCCAAGACTGGGAATTCATTTCCTTGTTCTTCTGCAAGTACAGAAATTATCGTCATGGTAAATCAGATAATTCCATTGTATTGATATTCTTGGAAATGCATAGAAATACGACTATAAAAAAGTTAAACCAATTTATAAGTAATCAGTCTGTCTCTTGTAACTGTTATTTATGTACCACAAAGCCGGCCGCAGTTGCCGAGCTGTTCTAGGCGCTTCAGTCTGGAACCGCACGACTGCTACGGTCGCAGGTTCGAATCCTGCCTCGGGCATGGATGTGTGTAATGTCCTTAGGTTACTTAGGTTTAAGTAGGTATATAAGTTCTAGGGGACTGATGACCTCAGATGTTATGTCCTATAGTGCTCAGAGCCCTTTGAACCATTTTTATTTGTACCACAAAGATTGCCGTGCTATATTTTTTCTCCATTAATTCTCTATGGCCACAAATCGCGTGAATGAAACATAACTGTACAGGTGCAGTTTTTAAATGAAATTATATTATTTTTATGAATTAAATATTTTAAGATTGTGGGATGTTGACTATCAGTTAGATCTGTAAATATTTCTACGTACGAAAGACTGTTCCGCAAAATGTCTGTAAGAGTTAGAAAAGCTGTCATTACGTCATCAATGCTACATTTGTGTCTCGTACACTATAATAGAGTGTAGCCAGTAGTATTACAGATTTTAAATATTGGCTTCCTGCTACACTAAATCTACTATATACGAGAAATTCCTCTGTGTGGTCTGATATTAAGTTTATATCTGGATACTGAGATCATTTACGGAGCGAGGTGGTGCAGTAGTGAAGATACTGAGGACGAATTTCAGGAGAACTTGGTTCATATACCTGTCACGTCAACCGGTCTGTATCTCACCCTGCTGGCGTTAAAATTACAACACCAGAAACGAAGGAAAGTAATGAAATTTTTCTTGTTAAGGGTATAGAGTACAGAAGAGGGAGTACGTGATTAAAACTTTAAGTGATTTTCGGGTGTGCAGGGTGCGAAGTTTAGTAAACACAGCTGCCACTTCTTGAGCCAAAAATGGCTCTAAGCCTTCATGGCAATGAATCCAAATTAGCTTCAACGACGAGGGTACATAAATCGATGTTTCTTCGTTTCATCTCATCTAATAGCTGGCGAGTGACGACGTCCCGATCTCTCGGCTACCCATTACCTGATCCGTTCAGTGGGTGAGAGATCTGAAGAAAATGTCCCAATCATCGACTATGCGAATGAGGCGTGATTTGTTATGTACGCAACGATACCCCGTATCATTATGTCAGGTACTGGGCCCCTATGACGGTGGCGGAAAAAATACGGCATAGTTCGTGCTCCTAGAACGATCTACACACGGTTGCGTGCATCATGACGCTGTGCCTATAACTGGGACGTCTGAAACGAAGACGCGGTACCTGTTTACTGTCAAGTGACGGCGTGGCGCGTCTCTACCTGCTGCCGCAGCTCGTGGTCTAGTGGCTGCCTCTGAATCACTGAGTTCCGGGTTCGATTCCCTGCCAGATTGTGGATTTTCTCCTCCCAGGGACTGGGTGTTTGTGTTTTTCTCATCATTTCATCATCATTCGTGGAAGTGGCGAGATTGGACTGTGTAAGAAATTTGTACGGGCGCTGATGACCGCGAAGTTGAGCGCCCCACAAACCAAACATCATCATCATCATCTGCCTGCTGCCGCAACTATGATCGCCGTGCTGAGAGTCCGTGGCGCTGCAGACATCGCCCACTCTCAACGCAGATGTTTTTCTTGCTGCAAAAAAGTCAGTTCAATGACTCATGTTGCTGACGTGACTGTACGATTCAATATTCGCGTGGCATTCGTGGGATAAAGGGTTTAGGAGAAAATCTGAACAGCCATCTTTGATTATTTGCAGAGATTGCTGTCATTCACCGTCTGGTCATGTCACCAGAAGATCAAAACCAATCGCATTCTGATTTAGACAAAACATAAGCATAGTGCGAAAGTAGTAGTTCACCCCAAATAATGAAAAGTGTGAGGTCATCTGCATGAGCACTGAGAAGAATCCGATCAAGTTCGGCTACATGTTAAATCACACAAGACTGGCAGTTCAACAAAATTCCTACGGATAGCAGTTACGGACAACTTAAATTTGAAAGATCACGTAGATAATGTTGAGGGAAGGTGAATCAAAGACTTTTATTGGCAGAACGCTTAACTGAGATGAACATTGGTTTTGTACTGGCTGACTGCAACTGATTCGCAAATTGTCTCGTTGCGTAATTTCCCTTCAGAGACAATTTTTCTAGAGCTCTCACAACCTCTGCGAAACGTTGAGAAAATAGTGCGATGGATTTATTTTTTCAGACCATCTCGTCTCAGACATTTGTGACAACCTGGGAGGGTATTTGCGACATGTAATCAAATGGTTCAAATGGCTCTGAGCACTATGGGACTTAACATCTGAGGTCATTAGTCTCCTAGACTTAGAACTACTTAATCCTAACTAAACTAAGGACATCCATGCCCGAGGCAGGATTCGAACCTGCGACCGTAGCTGTCACGCGGTTTCAGACCGAAGTGCCTAGAACCGCACGGCCACAACGGCCGGCTGATCTGTAATCTACTATAAAAAAAATGGTTTTAGTGTCTTTTATACTGGCAACATATTTCTAATTTACGGCATTGCATTCGCATCGTTAACCACAAGGTTGAATTTATGGCTTGAGCAGTGATGTACGAGACACGATAATATTTCGTTCTTAAATCAGATTGTAGACCGCTGTCTCTGCTCGCTGATGTAGAACAGCTATCGAATCCAAATACTACACAATCTTCTGCTACACGACTATTATTAATCAAAAAATTATCATTACTCCCACGGTTGATGAGGCATTTTGTGACTGTAGTTCTACAAAACCCACGAGTTATCTTCAGGTTTTCACCTTGCACGCTTATTGATAACTGTTCCTTCCCCGGGTATATCTCCTGTTTTATTAGCCAAGACTGCGTAAGTCTTTTTTAATGTCAATAAGTGTTTTATCCCTAATAACATCACCAAAAGAAAGAATCGATGAGAACATTATCCTGCTTTTTGATGCACATTATGCAGTTGGACGTCCACATGGACATGTTCAGAAACGTTTTTGCTGCAGCTGACCCTGTTAAATGAAGCTGGAATTTAACGTGTTTCCGAGACTCTTCATGAGTATGCTTGAATTTTATGAACGGCCTGATCAAAGATGATCATGAACTGCCTGTAACAGAACCGCTGACTGGAGATAAAAAAAAGTGTTTGCAAGGGCGTCTTATAGTACCTCGGAATATGATAGCTACGATTCATGTTGATCTAACCAACTATGATTAAATTTTCTTTGCAAATGCCTTTTATCACTTTCGGTTCTGGGCGCTACAGTCCGGAACCGCGGGACTGCTACGGTCACAGGTTCGAATCCTGCCTCGGGCATGGATGTGTGTGATGTCCTTAGGTTAGTTAGGTTTAAGTAGTTCTAAGTCTAGGGGACTGATGACCTCAGATGTTAAGACCCATAGTGCTCAGAGCCATTTGAACCATTTTTTGAACCTTGTACCACTTTCAGACTCATAATTCCCTGAAGGCATGGAAGAATTTAGTAAGAGCTTTTTCTTTTCCACTGATATCTAGTTAGTTAGCCCAATATAACAACCCAGATCTTTTTCTTTGGAATCGGTTTTAAATGCAATTTCTGAATCGTCTTTGGAACACAAGTTAGTCCGATTGTTGAGTGAGAATAATGAGCGGGGAAAATAATAGTTCCAGATACTACTGTCGAATTTGATTGTTGTTGAGTGTCACCTTTAAGTGATGATCGTGAGACTTCATTTCTGTTATGCTCGTCATCGCCTCCATTTCCACTATTTCGACTCCTTTTCCTTTATTGAGCAGCAGACCCTACAAAATATACAAAAGTAACTGTTTTCTTGTATTCAGGCGTAGAATGAGGACAGAGTTACGATAAAAGGAAGATCGATAAACGTACTATAAATACAGTGTTTCAAGTGACACATTCCTGTATCATTACTTTCAACAGGTCGTGAGCAATAAGAAATTATTGTTGATATTTGTGAACGTGTTGACGTATCCATGTAATTTAAACTCCCAAGATTTTTGAAAAATTCTGCACAATGCAGACGGTATTTATAAGTCTGGCAATAAGCAATTTATGTTTGGAACTAAAGTAATTTCCTGCTGTAACACTATGGAGATATTTGAGGGACAGCTCAACAGAGCTGTTCCAGCATGAGTGGCATCAATTTCCCAGGGAAGTGTTACAGGTTCTCTGGTGTTCCTAATCTATGTAAATCATTTAGGAGACAATCTCAATAGCTATCTTGGATTGTTTGCAGACAATGCTGTAATTTAACGTCTAGTAAAGTCATTAGAATATCAAAACCTACTGAAAACTAATTCAGATAAGATACCTGTATGTTGCCAAAAGTGGAAAATGACTCAAAATAACGAAAAGTGTGGTTTGTATACACGAGTACTACAAGGAATCCGTTAAATTTCCGTTACGTGATGAATCACACAAATCTAAGGGCCCTGAATTAAGCTTAGTTCTTAGGAATTACGAAGAAATTAAATCAGAACGATCG